>NC_061063.1:9401649-9506649 GCF_021917145.1 Hypomesus transpacificus
TCTCAGTGGTGTCGCAGACGAGAGCAGGAGATGATGTTGAATTTGTAACAGCAGAGTTGAAAGTTAATGGCACCCTTCAGCCTCAGTGCTGCAGTCTGTGTTCCTCCCTGCCTTAGAATTGGTTCTATGTTATTTCTTTGTGGCGTTCCTGACAAAGATGGGGAAGTTAATTATTCCTTGGCAGTGCAGGTGCTATTAGATGACAATTACACCACAGCTGGTAGGGGGGGGTGGGGGTTGGGGTCTTGTGGAGGGCGGAAGGGGGGTGGAGCCAATAAGATGGTTTTCATCATTTCGGGGGAAGGGGTTATGGTACATAAGGCGGACGGGGGGAGAAGGTTGTTCCTCGATGCTTATACAAGGCTTAAGGTAAGATTGTCTGTGGCAACTAAACCCAGAGTGAGAGGGTGAAGAGTGGAGAGAGAGAGAAAGAGAGAAAGAGAGAGAGAGAGGGGGGGGGAGAGAGATGGGGGGCAGGAGACAAGAGAGGGGGGATAGGGGCTGAGAGGTTTGGGGGGGGGGGTAACTACGGGGAACCTGCATGCTGATCTCCTCAGAGAGGTCAGAAAGGTCAGACTACTGTCATGCTAATAATGGGATTTATAGTACTGCTACCCTCCCGCGCGCTCTCTCTCCCCCCTCTCTCCCCTTTTCCCCCTCTCTCTCCCCTTCTCTCCCCTTCTTCCCCTTTCCCCCTTTCTCTCACTCTCTCTCCCCCTTTCCTTCTCTACCTCTCTTTGTCTGCCCTTCCCCTATTTCTCCTTCTCTCTGTATCTCTCTCTCCCTCTCTTTCCTCCACACACCCTCCCACCTCAGTCCTGTAATGTCTCCGTCGGAGTAGAGATGATGAGAATCCCGACGACAAAATGAAAAGCAGGAGACCGTGAGGGAACAGAAAAGCACAACAGGAAGACAGGGAGAAAATGAGTTTGAGGAGAGGAGTCAGGAAGTCGGGTTCACGTCCTCCCCGCCGTGCCCGTGTACTCCGTCACCATGGCGACGGCGCAGAGAACGCCTCGTTGCGTCACATTCTGATCCGCAAATGTCACATGATCGCACACCTGCTGCCTGGTTCTGCTAATAACGCTGCCTTAACTTTGATTGGAAACACAGTGGAGAGGCGGGGAGGGGAGGAGGGGCAAAGAGGTGGAGAGGGAAGATAGAGAGGAGGGAGCAGAGAGAGAGAGTGGGGAGGGAAGAGAGAGAGTGGAGAGGGAGGGAGGGAGGGAGGGAGGGGAGGGAGGGAGGGAGGGAGGGAGGGAGGGAGGGAGGGAGGGAGGGAGGGAGGGAGGGAGGGGAGGGAGGGAGGGAGGGAGGGAGGGAGGAGAGAGAGAGAGAGAGTGGGGAGGGAAGAGAGAGAGTGGAGAGGGAGGGAGGGAGGGGGAAGAGAGAAAGGAGGAAGGAGAGAGAGAAAGAGTGGGGAGGGAGGGAAGGAGGGGGAAGAGAGAGAGAGAAGAGAGAGAAAGATGGAACTGAAGATAAAGAGAAGCGAGGGAGGAAAGCTCCGCAGTACGGTCCTAATCTGTCACCTCTCGACCCGAGGAAGAGAGCAGCCAGACAGGCAGCAGAGTGGAGGGAGACGCGGCCCAGACGGAGGGCAGAAAGAACGCCTGTCCTGACCTTTCTAAGGGCCACGTTGGCTGCAGGGGGAAGTCAGCCTCACATGTCAGACTCTGTTAATATTTCCGTGTTACAGTGTTGTCTACACTGTGCATCGGACTGGAATGCCACTTTTTTTTTTTTTTTTCGCTCGGTGCTTCTGAGCGTTAGCTGTGTGTGTGGTGTGTGAGTGTTTTTACATGTGTGTGTGCGTGTATTTACGTGTGTGTATTTGTGTGTGTGTATGAGCGTGTGTATGTGTATGAGCGTGTGTGTGTGAGCGTGTGTGTGTGAGTGTGCGTGCATGTGTGCATGTGCGCTCTGCTTCTGTTGAGCGTCAGGAGGAGTGACTCACCCCTGGTAGCGTCTTCTGTTCATGCAGTGCATTCTGGGCCTTCAGGGCAGACTCGCGGGCACAGTATGTCAGGAAAGCACATCCTGGAAACAGAGAGGTTGGAGAGTTCAGCCCGCCGAACAGGGCTCATGCAGCGATGCGAGGGGACACGAGTGCACAGGAGAGACTGTGATTTCACGTTAAATTAACGGTTATTTTTCCGTGACCTTCCCAACAGCCTGTCAGCGGTAAGGCCAGATATTAGTGCCAGTGTGAGAACAGAGAGTTGATAGTATTATCGTTTCACTGTGAAGTTATTTTTGTGTTTTGTTTACTGGTGGCTGAGATGCGGTTACTTTACGATGCCAGGCCCAGCGGACTCCTGGTCAGATCATTAACCCTAGAAGGACCGGCTATTTCGAGGCCTTTTAAAAAGCGTTATGGTCAGAGGTGGATGTGGCGAAGGAAACACAGAACGTTCCTTGACTCCGAAATACTCTCAGAACGAGTCACTTCTGATCTCTAATCTTATGCTCTATTTACCATATGAACTACTTGCATGTCGCTTGTAAACACTGTGAGTGACAGACCATCCCTGACTATGAATAACACATCTGTGATGCCGAGGCCTCAACATTCACATTACCAGGAGACACCAGAGACTTGAACCTTGCCTCTTCCACACTGCCCAGCTCCCCGCAGGGACTGTTTCAGACAGGGCTAAATATGACACACATACGGTGTTGTGTACAAGGGGGTTGGTTTGCTCCACTAATGACAAACCTTCATAAAGGCTTCACTAGGCGACATGATAAGCCTTGGACGTCTTTCATATGCAAATGTCATGCAACATTAAAGGTGGTGAAATGGCACTGCCACATTTGACTGAAAGAAAAGAAGAAAAAAACGGTTGTATTGACCTCCTGGAAAAAGGTTTCCATGGGAATATATTTGCTTGTAATTTATAATAGATTTCTCTAAGGCTTTCGACGACCAGGTGTGGTGGTCAAACATGGGGCGCAGACTGTTTTTATTTTCAATATTATGTATTATATCATTTATCTATTTGCCATGGCACATCTGCAGACAATATCACATTAAAGCGTTTTTTTGTGATAGAACTTGTTCACAACTCATCAAGTCAAGTAATCGGAAGACTGTGCTCGCCCTAGTTCTGAAGACACACGCAGCCGTCTTTAGCCGCGCGCTGGGCTCACCTTTATGCATCCCCGTGTATTTATCTTTTATCACCGTCAGCTCATAGATCTTTCCAAACTGTTCAAAGATGGGCTTCAGATCCTTCTCTTCCAGGTTCCGGGGAATCTGCCCGATAAAGAGCTTGATCGCGTCGGCCTCCTTCATTGAAAAGTCGTGGGGTGGGAACAACCGGTTGATTCCCGGAGAATGACAGACAGAGAGCGGACAGGGAGAGAGTCAGGGAGACCCAGATCTCCGGAGGACTTGGAGATGATGATGAACAGATGATTCTAAGACGCTCTGCACAAGGGGGATTGGGGGAGGGAGAGATACAGGTGTTAGATAACATAAATAAAATGGCAGATAGCCTATGCTACTTCAAATGTGGGTATTTCATATTAATTCATTTGTTGATTAACAATAACTTGAATTGGGATACATAATTTTTGTGAGTATGACTGATAGAATCGTGCTTCGCGAGAAAACGATTGAGGTAATAAAGAAAAAGAGCTCAACTTAGTTGCAGGCTCGTGATAATGACGCTGTTATTGTTTCAGCAAGTAAATACTATATGAACGCAATTATCATTATACAGCCGACCCCTGGGGGGTTTATCTAAAAATATCTAGATTGCAAAGTAAATAAAAACGGTGATTAGGTTAGTTCTATAGGTTCATGCAGCTGATACTCAAGTGGATAGGCTACATAAAAACAGACATTCGGTGTCAATATAGGACCTATTGTCAATGTGTTCACTGGCAATGATTTGAATATAATCTATTTATGAAAAATATTTCAAGATCAACAAATGTATCCCTTACCAGTTTAAGGTCCTCTTTTCTATGCCCACGGTTCGATGGGATCTTCACGGATTTTTCCCTACAATATTCGTTTAATAGTAATTACTGTTGTCCGTGCTCGTCTCCTGTTCTGTTCATTGGGGTGTAAATCAGGACCTATCTGAGTTACCCTCCGCGAGCGCACGTAACCAATCCCAGCGACTGTTCTTTATCCGACACAAACATCGGCCAGTACTGCTTGATCTCGCCGTTTAGTAGTGATCTTTGTGTACCAAACCTTTTTCCCAATCCAAATGTGATTACAATAATATTATATACCAAAATGACAACCTCGTTTAGATTATTCAAGCGGTTCGTTAGAATAATAGGCAGGGGAATGGTATTGCCGCCGCTCGCTTCTGTGCAGGCTCCCCCTCTCTGTCTCTGTGTGTAGGCTACTCCGTTGCTTTTGACGTCGTAAACCGGTGTCTCCCTAGCTGTCGATCTCTGTGCTCCATCCCTCCCTTGGGTTGCAACAAGCCGTGATGTCTGTGGGGAGGGAACGTCTGCAAATCAAACAAGGAATTGAAAAGAAAAAAGAAAATATTTCCGATTTAAACTTCCAATATAAATTGATAGCCATATATCCGAGGGATATTTACAAGTTATAACACTGTTTTACAATGTATCTACATTCCTTGGTAAAACATGTTGTATTCGTCATGTTTTTCGTCTTTGACGGAAACCGTGAATTACCAGACGGCCCCTGACATCAAGGGATGCAAATCCCTTCTTTGTTCTCGCAGTAGCTGACCGAGGTGCTGAAATGGTTGTATACGCGTTCGTGACGGACATTCCATAAAAACCTTTTTAAACGTCAGTCATGTAGGCTAAACAGATGAACAGGTAGGCTACGATAGCCTTATAGTGGATATGAAGTATTCAATGACTGTCACACAGGGTTCCATGTTCATATCGTGTGTGTCCCCATAAACAAGCAACCATAAACAAAACAAAAACATTCACTATACAGCCAACATGCGCGCTCAAATTCGGGTGCACATATCAAATAATCACTAACGTGTGGCCTATATTCAGATAAGCATCATACGCCGGAGCCAGGATCGACCCAACAACCACACTCATTCAATCTCATTTCTTTTCTTTCGCTGTTGTGTTCTAAGCACTTCTTAATTTGCCTCGGACGGCTACCATCTGCCACGGTCCTAAATCCTACGTCTCCATTCGACCACTCCATCCCAATAATACACACACGGATAAAGAACTTACAGGACTTAAAATATATTTTCCATTCATTTTAAACTACACGAGCATGAAGAGAAATACTTTTAGTCAGTCTGTGTATGAATTTAGATCATACAGTGCCCTACTAGTGGAAATAGAACAAGATGGCAACTGCCAACGATTTATGTCAATCAATATGTGAGTGACAAATATAGGACCACGTTATGTAAATAAATGTCTCACATCAGACTGTTTCACCATCACATTGCCGCCATTGTCTGTTGACTACTGATTTAGAAAAGTAACCAATGAGAGCGTCATGTCACAGGCTGTTGATTTGATCTTGAAAGAACAACCATCATAGTCATGACATGGGCCAATTTAATCAATACAAACAGAAAATGAAAGCACTTTAGGGTTTGAATTAAATAAAACGTTTATTTACATTGTCTTTTTTTCCAAGACATACATCAATGTGACAGACATGTCAACACATCAGTTCATCAGATGAAAGTAAAAAAAGTAGTTGTGTGTGTGTGTGTGTGTGTGAGTGAGAGAAAGAGACAGAGAGAAGGGGCGAGAGGAAGAGAGAGATATACAGAGAGAGAGACAATACTAATCCTGACTATACTCACCCACTGCATAATAGAGTCAGAGGCATCATCTTGTATCTCACCATCATTTGTTCCCCTCTGGCTATGCTCTCTCCTACACACGCACGCACACACACACACAGTACGAGAAGGAACAATAAAACACACATTTGAACAGATTAATCAGCATATCTTCCACAACGTACCCCACAAAGATTACATTGAAGAACATAATAATCGTTTCATAATAAAAATGTATTTGTATCATAACCTTCAGTGAATATAAAATCATTACAGTGCCTGGACCAGTTGTTTTACAAAACCCCGTATTTCTCAAACAGCTCCAGAGGGGGGGGGGGGGGGGGGCATTCAGGAGTGACAATTAAAGACAACTTCAAGTGAACAGGCCTACGGTCCTATTCTAACGGTGAGACAGATTGGTAAAAGGACATAACTTGATTGACATATCTTCTAATCTTTTCAATTGTTATCATTTTTCATTGAATCACCCAAAATTAATTGTGACTGCTGCATCTACACCATTATACATTGTATTATAGTGAGCCATAGGAAATGTAAAACTGGTCTGTAGATCGCAAGGTAGACTAAATAATCGTTAATAAGCTCATGCTACCCTACACTGATTACTCATCCCGGTTAATGTAGGCCTTGAAATGTGCGTCAGCTGCTCGTGTTTGTAGAACGCGCTTCTAGAAAAAAGGGTGGAAAACACGGGCTTGTTTTGATTGTTGGGTGCCGACTAATGATTGGGCACAACTTCAGGCGTTCAACGAGATCTGCCAATCACAGCACAAAGCTCTTCAAGTGGGCGGGAAGACGTGACAGAGCAATTATTTCCTTCTACCAGTGTAACATGTCAATCTTAATTTATACAGCCATCGTACAATACAACGCGCCCACGCAAATACGAAATTTCTGTGTGCTACAATCCCAACAACAACCGGCTAAATTATGTCTGGCTTTGCTCTGCTTCACGCCAACTAAGGTAGGTTGTGGCAGAAATCTGTGGAGCAAGACAATATTAATCCAGAAAGCTGCTGACATCTAGCGGCAATTTAAAAGAATTGCGACGGCATCTATTAGCCTATCTCCGGTACAATACGCCCACATGGCCTTCACGTAACAAAATCATTTTATAAATAAACAGCAACAGAAACGCATCAAATTCATCAGTGTACACCGAAATCCTAATCCGCAGACTTACTGATCCTAGTTTGAACATCTGTTGAACCTAATACTAAAGTACCTTTATACAAACGATCAAGCCTAATTCACACTCTCTCACGGCTACGTCCATGTTTCCTCAAAACACGCCAATCAACAATAATATTACAGTAGGCCCACTACGATAGCCTTCACAAAAGTCAACTCCAACCCACCATAGAACTGCCGTTCCAGCAGTAACCTAAACCTCACATTTTTGAGGAGCTATAGACCCATAGTGTTTTACGCATCAAATGTGTAAATGAATAAAAAATAGTTGTGAAAAAATCTTAAATATTCTGGTCTAAATCAAAGTAGCCTAGCACTAATAGCCAAAGACGTGAGAAACAACACCTTTTCGTTTAATTAATAAAATAACTACTTTTTCTATAAGACTTTGGATGACTTCGAAGCTGGATCATATCCCTAGCGTGTAATCTTTTCAGACACCAGCCTAAGGAGCAAGAAGCATTCAACCCGTGTTCAAAATGAAGACGCAAAACCATCAACTGAAATATCAATGATCATCATGGATGATCTTCATGATCTGTTTTACAGAACCAAATACATCAAGACCACAGCAAAAGAGAATACAGTTAAACTAGTACTCCAATTCTATTTAGCGTCATCTCATCAAAAGCCAGAATGCGTTTCAGATAAAATGCTAAATTGATTGTGATTTGTGTTGCACCAGACAGAATGAACCAAACTTGCTCGGTACAATGTTTTTGTGAGAAGGATTTATGAGGTAAACTATTTGAATTGGAAAAGGAATCCTAATTAAGTGATGAGCAGATATGACTCGGTCTTCGGTTAATAAAAACATAATTGGCCTCAAACAACAATGACACGGTGGTTTTGACACTCAGATTTTTATTATAAACAGTACAGGTAAAAACGTCCGTTGAAACCGGGGACTCGTTTCTTCCACCTCCAAAATGAACGTCTTCTTTCTGCCGGAACGAAGGCTACAAAATAGTCTTTCCCCTAAATACCTTTCTCACACACCCCCTTCCCACAACTAGACTTTAGCCTCTCCTCATTGATGACCAGGAGAGACATAAACCGCTTACGAGAGGCTCCATGTCACGATGTACACTTGATGGCATCGGTTTAGAAATATAACATTCGAGGTCTTAGCATAAACAATCACTGACCCTCTCCCGGTAAAGAAACAAATATTGTTTCAACAAAATGCGATGAGAACGGAAAAAAGTGTGATCGTGTTAAACCCTGGCATCTTGATGCTTAGCTGGGCCTTTGAAACGGGAGACTAAACGTTTAATTCTATAAAATAAAATATAAACCTAACAAGAGCAGAAACAGAAACTACAATTCTGACTTTTTTGTTGTAGTTGCAATAACGAGTAATTTCAAACGCAGACTAATTAACAATGTATAGGTCAGCCCATCCAAGCAGAACACACTCAATGCTGTCTGAAGGGGAAGGTGAATTATTGATTAAATTTGAACAAATATAACGAACGAAATGTAATAGCTATATATCCACCTCATTTTTCCTTTTAGCCACGGTCTTCATACTTCATCTCCACAAACATCTTCAGCGAACGTCGACTTTCCCTCCCATCTCTCCTCTTCTCCTCTCTTCTCCTCCAGCCTCTCCTCTTCTCCTCTCTTCTCCTCCAGCCTCTCCTCTCAACCTACAGGGCTTCCTGCTTTTGTGTCTGTTGTCACCCTCACATCTTGCTTTTAAGGGCAAAACCTTTTCCGTCATTTCTGAATCCCTCCTCTCTCCCCCTAGTCCCGACACCGGCAGGAAGGCATTTCAGTGGTGTGGCCATCGCAGAAGTGAATCCCCGCCCCCCTCACTTCCTCCCCCTCGACACAGAGACCTCGACGTGCTGTGGAACAACGAGCTCGACCCTCAGCCCACCAGTCAGAAGTGCGGGGGTAAGTGTGGTCTCTTCGGGGGGAAGAAGGGGCCCCCTGGCCCCCCTCCTAACGGGTGTCCACCAAAGGGCCCCGGCCGTTTCCCCCGGAGCATGGCCCTCGGGTCGGGGCCGCGGAGAGGGGGGCGGGGGGGCCCGCGCGGGGGCCCCCGTGGATGACCTCTCAGATGGGGGTGGCGAGCAGGGTGGAGAGGGTGGTGAGGAGGGTGGGGTGGCCGGGGGTGACGAGGGGGGAGGGGGTGCATGTGGCCATAGTGCGGAGGGGAGGAAGGGCTGCGAGGGGGGTAGCTGTAATAGAAGGGGTCATCGTCGGGAGAGATGGGGGGGGTTAGGCGCTCCCGGGGGTACATGTGAGGGCTGCCTGGGCGGGGGAAAGGCTCGTAGCCGTCTGGGGGGTAGTAATGGTCTTCTGGGTGACGGGGGAGATTGTGAGGGTAATGGCGGATATCGTCGGGGTGATGGTGAGGGTCGTCGTAGTAACCACGGACGTCGTCGGGGTGACGGTGGGGGTCTTCGCGGTAGCGGTAGTCGTCGGGGTGACGGCGGGGTTCGTCCGGGCGATAAGGAGACTTGTGCTGGTGGTCGTGGATGACAACAGGAAGGACACTGCAGACGCCACTCTCCCCCTCCAGCTCTGGGTTAGATGGATTCTCCACGGGTACCATCCCATCTCTCCCTCCTGGCATGACGGAGCCGGGAGGGCCCTCGAAGCCCTTGGGGGGAGGAGGGAGGTGGGGGATGGGGGGTAAGTGAGGAATAGGAGGCAGAGAGCCACTGAAGAACCCAGAGGGGGTGCTCTCATGTTGGGGGGGCAGGCCCTGAGACTGCTGGGCAGGGTAGGAACCCTGGCTCTCGCCCTGGTAGCAGTACTGTCCAGGTTGGCCGTTGCCTCCCGGCACGGGCATGTTGAGGCTGTTGGAGTACATGTTACCGTACCACCCTCCTCCCCCACTGACACCAGAGGTCGGCCCTGCACCGTGGAAACCCTGCGCCGTAGTCACACTGCTGCTGTTCCCTGGCACGCCACCGTGAGGGACTCCCTGCCCCGCCGCCTGCCCTGCGTAGGGGTATGGCTGGTACGCCTGGCCATTGTGGCCCTGAGGGCGGCTGGGGTCCTGCCAGATGTCACTGCAGTAGCCTGTGGTGGACAGGGGGTCCACAGCCCTGCTGACCCCTCCAGAGGACACGCAAGTCTGGCTTAAAGATTGAGGCTCCGCCTCGGTCTTGTCCATGATCTCATCTTGGGTGGGGGTGCCCCCGCCCTCATCCCTCACGGGGGTCCCCTCCTGGTTCTCCGCCCCCGGCACGGGGCTGAGGTCGCTGGTCGTCCCGGGGCCGGGTTCTCGGACGAGGCTGGGGTCACAGGCGAGGCCCAGGTCAAAGGCACTGAAGCCGGGGTTCCCTTGGAGGAAGCTGTGGATCTTGGACTCCAAGGTGGAGGTAGAGATGGGTGCCGGTTGGTCCTTGATCAGACTCGTGCTGCCCGGTCTCTGGGGAGGCATGGCTGGGATGGACAGGGGGGCTGCCTGGGGTGTGCTGGAGCTCCTAGCTGGGGTGGAGATTTGAGGGGAGGGCAGGAGGATGGGAGAGGGCTGGGAGAGGCCTGCAGAGGAGGCTATGGGGGCAGGAATAGGGGCAGAGGTTGGGATTTTGCCGATACTGGAGGAGTTGGATGATGTGCTTCCAGCTGGGCTGTTCAACAAGGAGGTAAGACCTGAGTGAGAGAGGGAAAACAAAAACAAAGGGCTAAAAAGGGCTGTACACATTTGAGTTGAGTGACTATTGATATTTAATTCAGTACCCTGTACATTTTGTTGAATGTTTTTCTCCCATTGTTGTAACAATGCAATTTCCTCTTTGGGACTGATAAAGTGCTACTCCCCTCTAAAAGATATCGCACACACCACCTCCTATTATACTCCTAGTCCATAACCTCCTCCACAGGAATCAATACATAATAAAAAATATCACCTTCACTTAAATACTAATAAATAGTATTCACTTAGCAGACGCTTTCATCCAAAATGGGGAGAAATCAAACCTGCAACCCTTCAATCTGCAGTCATGTGCTTTTATCACTGAGCTGTACCTATCCTTAATCATAACCGGGTCTCTCCCTCCTCCTCCCCCCTCACCTTGCATCACCCCACCCTGCGCGTGTGTTTTGGAGAGAGCTCCCAGGAGTTCACCCGGGTTCATCTCCACCTTGGATAGCAGGCCGACCTGGGGGGCGGGGGACTGGGGGCCGGGGGCCTGGGGGCCGGGGGCCTGGGGGGCGGCCGGGGCCACAGGGGGGGGCTTCACTGTGGAGGGGGCCGGGGAGGAGGTAGACCCTGGGTACACACAGGACCCTGGAGCCCCGCCTGGTACACACACACAGGGGAGTATTTATAGCCAGAAGACAGCATTGTAGCCAAGTATACTTTCGGCTCATTTTGACGAGTCATAAGCTAGCTGGCTCAAGTTTGATTGTTCACATAAACCTTGTATATTTAAATATCTAATATATATTTATGGCCTTATTTGTTTTAATATGTAGCACAACTTTTCATTACACCAATTTTTCTAAAATTGCTAACTTGAACATTCAATAAAGTTATTCCAGAACGTCATTTCCTGCCTGCTGACTCACCTGTATTCTTCATGGCTGAGGTGATGTTGCTGAGGATGGAGTTGATTTTCCCTAGGTCCACATTGGTCAGGCTGGCTGTGATCATGGCTGTAGAAGGTGTGGCCTGACTGCTGGGCAGCACCTCATTGGCCAGTGACGGTTGAGTGACAGCAACAACAGCCACCGGATTGGACACAGCGGTCAATGGGGCGGGGCCCAACGCTTGCTCGTCAACTGCGACTGGACAAGGAAAAGGCATGTCAATCAACGTAACTGTCACAGGACAGTCACTGTCACGTTGACCGCAAGGCACACCAAAGAACCAACCAACCCCCCCAAGAACCCAAACATTCTCTGTCCGCTCTACAGAAACCCCCACCTCACCTTGAATGCCAGCAATGTCTGTCTCCTCCCCCTCTGATAGATCCATATCCTCCACGTCGCGGTTGTCTTTCTCCCCCACGGCGAAGCCGTGCCTGGGGGACCCTCCAGGGGACGACAGGGGGCTGGGGGCCTCCCCCAGGGTTATGTCCGCCTCCTCGTCCATGGCCGAGCCGTCCAGGTCGGGGTCCAGGTCGGCCATGCCGTGGAAGGGCGATTCGGAGCCGGTGGGGGAGGGAGCGTCTGCGGAGGGCGAGGGGACGGGGGACTCGTCCAGGTCGGGGAGAGTGGCCTTCAGAGAGTCCAGCTTACGCTTCAGATGGGAAACACGGTTGGCAAATGTCTGGTAGGCCTGGAGATGAGAGAGGGACGGCGGGAGGGGGAGGGAGAGAAGAGAGAAAAGAGAGAGAAGAGAGGAGACAGAGGAGAGAGAAACAGTGAGAGAGGGAGAGAAACAGTGAGAGAGACAGAGAGACAGAAAGAGAGACACAGAAAAAGAAAGACAGACAGAAAGAGAGAAAGAAAGAGAAAGAGAGAGAAAAGAGCTAGACTTAGACGGCCGTGCTAATAAACAACGACTGATGACTATAATCGATTAGGTCATTTGGCAAGGTGGTCAATTCCTGATTAAATAACAATGCAGATTTTAACATCACATCCTATTCATCCATCCATGTCACTACACAGCTGACTCACGTTGGCAACAATCTTGACCTCCTTGTACTGCATCTCATAGAAAATGTCTGCGTTGCCCAGGGCCTCCAGCAGAGGGGGGCCTGTCTTGACCTGTTTGTCCAGGAAGCTGACGAAATCCTGGAGCTTGGCGCTGCCCTCCTCAAAGTCCTTGGAGAATTTCTTCCCTCCGGCCTTGTCTAGAAGGGTGGAAATGTTTTTTAAAGAGGTGAAAAGGAGGAATGAAGGAGAGCAGAAAAGACAAACTTGATAAATGAAGGAAATCACGTGTCTAGACAAAATGCACGGCGAAGGAATCAAGCCTTAACAGGACAACACGTCTACAGCAGTCCTACTGGGTCAGAGGAGGGAGGGAGTGGCGAGGGTTGGAGCGGAGGAAAGTGTGATGGCTGCATCGTGTCTGGCACCTTTGAGCTTCTTGAGGGCCTCTGTGCTGCAGACGTCCACTCTCATGGCAGCCAACTGCTTCTCCCTGATTTCCACCTCCTCTACCGAGCCCACGTACTTGGAGAGGAGCTCCATCATAGCCTGAGGCTGCATGACAGGGAGGCAGGCGGGGTCATAGGTCAGACTACAGGACATATCGTGCTTTCGAAAAGGACTGGAGGTCACCGTCGCTCACTAGCGCTATACACAGACTTCCTTTGATAATGTTTGATCATGTTGTGAGAGTACGGCTGATCGATGTGTGCGTGTGTAATGTTTGAATTTCTTGTTTACTTATTATTGTGTGTTATGTATACACACGCATACTGTGGTTGAAAAACTAAAAGTGAGAGTAAGATTACATTTAAAATACATTAAATATCTTACAACAAATTCAGCCACGATTTTGGATTGGAGAGCAGCTCTATTGTCAACTGCAGCTGAAACAAAGAAAACATTGCATGAAGACATGATAATCAAAAAAACGACCAAGAGTGAATACGGAACTCTTCTTGTGTACGACGAGGCACATCCAAACGAAAAGTTGTGTCGTCCTCACCTTTGACCTGTACAGGTGTAACCACAGCAACAGGAGGGGATTCCTCCTTCACCAGGTAGCCCCTGAGCTCCGAGATGAGTTCATCCGTATAGACAGTCCTCTCCTCCCAGATGGTTAGAATCCTGCCCACTGCCTTCACAACCTTGGGGTCCCCAACACTACTGCAAGAGAGGAAGGAAGTTTGAATCGAACGCAACTTTATTCGCACAGCCCTGTCACAACAAGCAATGTTACAGAACCCTTCCACCCCGAGTGGTTCCAACTACCTTGCAACATTACGGAAGGAAGTTCTCAAAAGCTTTAGGATGGATATCAATTTATATTTTATATATATATATATATATATATATTAAACATGATATATTATCAAACAAATACTTCAAAAAGATTGAATAGCCCTAATCTAGTGCGTTTTACTCACTTGACCATCAGGAAGGCATTGGGGAGCACCTCAGCAAAGGCAGTACGGTACACAATGGCGTTCTTCCTCTTACAGTTCTGAATGACATCGTTGGCAAGGTACAACAGGTTTAGCCTATGAGAAGCATCAGCTGGAGAGAGGGGAATGGACAGGAAAATGGTTCAGCACAGGACGCCACCGGCAACATCACAGAGGTCAGACCCACTTGAGTCATCAACTCGCCATGCAACTGTGTTGAAGGAGTGGACTAGTTAGGCTATACAATGAATTATCTCAATAAACATCCATAGAAATACGCTATGGGCAAAGAATTTGGATTATGGACAGATGTCAGGGATAGAAACAACTTGTTTGAATTCTATTATTTTGTATTTTAATATTGAAAATATGTGAGAGAGTATAAGATGTGCCTTGCCAAAGGCAAGCATGCCCAATTGAGTTCTAAATGAGGACATTGGGTGCTTGGAATATTAGCTGTATAAATGTTCACTTCAGTAAATTTTTCCCAGGCATAGTTGTAGCTGTAGCATTAGTAGTAGCTTAATCTAGTTCTAACTCTTATCAAGAATGCATAAATATACTAATGCTCCCAGGTAGCTACCATATTCTATTTTGACCAGGTCATCTCACAGCAGGATTTGCTCATAGAGCATACAACAACCCGAATGCAAGGGGCACCCCCTTCAATAGACATTTCCAGTTATTAGTAAAAAGCTTTCAGTAAGCACCAAGCAGCCAGCTGTTAGCCCGCTAGCCTAGCTAACGTTACTGCTCAAATCCGTTTGTAGCTAGCTAATGAAAGCTAGCTACTTTTAGTGAGTGAGATAAACCTTAATTTCATAACTGTCAATGTAGCTCGAAACATACAATTTGTACACATTTTCCCTCTTGCTTGAAGTGCAGCAACATAGAATCCCATGGAAATCTTTAATTGTCATTTAGAAGGGAAAAACTGGCATTTTGTGTACGACAACAAACATGCTGCTAGCTACCAGAAGTTGTTGACCTGGCTTCTGCAATATCCAGAAGTGATGTGAGCATAGTGAGCGTATGCAAGTTAATGCGAAAATGTCAGTTAACACAACGTTCCAAATGTAATATTGGCGTTTCGGTCATGTTGACTTAAAGGCAAAATATAATTTTACAAATTAGTAAGAGTTTTTATAATCATTTAATAACAGTATTTATAAATATTTTGATATTTATTTGTAATATTTTAGTATTTATTGGTTTGGCGGCCCACCTGCATTACCCGTAATGGACCACTGGTGGGCCGCGGCCCACAGTTTGGGAATAGCTGGTCTAGACATTCAAACAATAGCCTACGAGTTTACATGATACACATATAAAATATGCCTTGCATTAGCAGGCGGCATTAACAATGGCAACATTTAGTTATAACGCCGTTGCGCAATTAGCCACAGGTTTGACACAGTATCGCTTCAAATTCGGTGGCAAGCTAGCAAGCTGGATTGTTCACACTCGTATTGGGTCACAGGGCAGTCCCATAATGTGTAAACCATCTGCTTGTGGACTACGACCAAAAGTGTACATAAACAAATAGGATACCTGACATAGGTTTTTCGAAAATTACCAGACCAAAGATAATGAACGCTCATTAGCGAGAAGAAGCCCAAGGCACGTTAACTGATACCTTAACACAGTAGCGGCACACATTTATCAGAACATATTCCCTGGTTCAACACAACAGCTACTGAAAACTAGAAGAACCAAAACGAACGGACCCATTCTACCTGCTAATGTAATGTCATCTAGCGTGGCTGTCCATTTACTTACATTTCCTTAGCCATTTCATCCAGTACCGTACGACTAGGCTGTGGTATTTCTTGTTGTCGATGCACCAGTTTGAAAGACCTTGTATAGATTCCATTGTGTTCGACACCCCTTGAAACCGCCGGTCTAAAGATGATTCAAACGCAGCAGGCGTGCCGCGACGGTGGCCACTTGAACCGCCAGATCCTGCAGCCATTTCGACTACAGCTAACCCCTAGCCTAGCTCTTCGTAGGTAGCTTAGCTAGCACTGAAGTGATCATAAATACGGGGCACTTTGGCTGCCCGCTTGAAGTAGCATGAGCTGTCCGCTACAGACAACTATCGTAGTTAACGAACCTCTAAAGACAAACCAGTGTCGCTAATATAATGTTCGTACTTTCATTATTTCTTCTTTAACCATGAATAAATTAAGCAAGTTAGCTTGCTAGAGCTAGCTACATTGCTGCTGAGTTGGTTGGTCGTTATGGGTGCACACTTTCAATAACAGTCACACGCAGCGATAACTTCTCCATTGTATCTTGCATATAGCGCCATCCAGTGTTTGTCTATGGTAGAGGCTGAAAGGTTTAGTTAAAGATGGTGGTTTTGTCCTGACAGCTGCTAAATTACGGCAAACCTGTAAACATTACCGGTCTCTTCATTGCCATCTCAGTCAAAGAAAATGCTAAATATACTGTATTTCACCAAAGATTGCTCTTGGGTAAAGGTACTAAAAAATAAATACTGTTTTGATGAACCAAACTGTCACTTTATTGTATAAAATGTGTGCAATAGTTCGTTATATTGGGCTTAATGCAGAAGTTGATGGGGATTTTCAATAAGAGGGAAGACAGGGTAAAGCTGGATAAGCGGATGAAGCAGAATAGAAAATAAATAACATTATAAAATGTCGTCATGTTCTGAGACAGCAAAGGTGCATAATACATGTCAGCTTTTGAGCTAACCCATTGGTACTGTGGAATACACTCACAAACGGGACATATTCCTAACGGTTAACCAGGGCATCAAATATAAAGTTTAAACGTTCACAACTTGACTGATGTTTAGACATCTTATGAAGGCTTTTTTAAAGATCCCTATACCTAGGTTTTTGCTACAGTACTGCAGTGATATCAACAGTATCTAGTAATAAAGTGATCCTATCACTTTGACATTTGGTCTCCCATACATTCATCCTTGCCCAACAGATGAACATTTCCCTGTATGACTCATCCTTTCTCAAGTAAGTCAGTACCCAGCACTTATAGGTTCCTTCCATTTAAATATTGACAACTAAATTGATTTGTCTGCAGGCCAGCAGGGTTGGATCAGTCATTCAATATGAATGATAATGGTGGTTGGCATTCTATATACGGCTCTTTACATCCATTACAAACCAACATAGAAGAATTAAAATAAATTATTCTCCGTTTGTATCTAGCAACTGTGAAGCACATCAGTCAGATTGACAAGCACAATAACTATTCCAACCAGGTGTAATTCACAAGTAAAAAAGGACAATGAGTCTCATCAAGTACAATTTCAAACCTGTGACACTTGTTTGCAAGTTATTTTTGGCAACGACATTGTCCTCAAAGGGGATTTTCGTTTGACAACCCCCCCCCCCCCCCCCCCCCCCCCCCCAAAAAAAACTGTTACACGTAGTTAAAAGTTAAGACTGTAAATTAAACCCAATAAATACCTCAAGTCACCAAATACCACAACTGCAGGTATTCAAAGGGCTCTCACACTCAGAAACTGACTCTGAGCAACAGACTTCTTTAATAAATACAACCTATGGTTGATGTTTGATAGTTGTATATTGTAAACTGATTTAGATCAGTGCTACACTTAATACTTTGTGAGCATTAAAAGCAATGGTTCTGCTTGGCACTTTTTGGCTGTATAAGTGCCAGAAGTATGGCATTATTTGCGTTTTAATTATATGGCCTATGATCCCATGCATTACCCCAATTTTGCCATGGGATTCCATAGTTAATTTTAGTTATTTACTATGAGTTATTTACTAGTACTTTACTGTATAGTACATAGCATGAGACTGCATGTATATTATGTTGCAATGTAAAATAAAACAAATATTCAAAATGGAAAACACTGTTTTATCACATCAATTGTAAGAAAATAGTTCTCACACAAGAATAAAAAAGTAACTCTGTCACAGGTCATATACATTAAAGATGATCAAGTAGTGCAATGGGATTCAGCGTGGTAGGGTTGGACGAAGACTACGTGCAGACGGATGAACTGAAACCCTCCTCTTCCTGGTTCAAAGGCTTCAGCGAAGCCGAGCGAGACTGGCTCCGCCCCCGAACTTCCTGTGACGTCATCGCTGCTGGCCTGCCCTCCGCCTGAGCTGTGCCAGGGGCGCTACAGCACCTCGGCAGCTGCCCTACAGGTAGGGGGATCTGCGGTGAGTCAGCCACAGCGATGGTGGAGGAGACGCAGCTGTCTTGTGTTGCCGGGCTGCCACACGGAGTAGGAGGGGAGATCACGAGCTTCCCACCCCCCTTCTCTCTCCTCCTGCACGGGTGCGAAAGCCTGCGCGCTTCGCACAAATCGTGTTCCAAAGTCCGACCTCCGCACTCCTTTCCGATTTCAGCTACCCGAGGCTCGCTGGGTTTTCTGGGGTCTCTGGGCTGACTGGCATAGGTGGCTGGCTCTCTCAGGGGCGCTGGCAGGTGGGGATCACTGGGCTGTAGGCGCTTGCAGTGGGGTGGGGCCTCGCTGGTGAAGTCAGAGTCCAACCAGCTCAGCTTACGCTTCTGTGTTAGCAAGAGGAGAGATGGGTAAGTTTTTATTCCTGATATCATAGTAAACAAAAACTAGCATACCTAACACAAGAGATAATTCACAATTAAGACAAACTAATGACGTGTCTGTGTGCTGTTATTGTCTGGTAAATGTTCAAGTTTTTGGGGGGACTTTGTCCCCATGTCTTTTCTGAGTTTTATTATCGGTGCTTGTAAAAGGGCAACAACAATGAAGGTTTGTTTTGGCAGAAAAGGACTCACTTTGACTGGGATGTGTAGCTGGTTCTGGTGCCAGCGTGGAGGAAGGCTGGATCTTAGGTTCTGTGTTGAATGAACCTGTGGCTCTCTGATCACCTGAGGGAACCAAACCTTCAGCATCATCTCCACCTGCAGCAGGGTGCGGAGGTACTTCTCACTGCGAAGCACAAAGGGAGGGGAACGTTAACATGTGGAGGACTCAAAAGGGGCACCTCAAATCAAACTAGTACATGGCTGTCTTTGACGACAACAACAGGGTTTTGGTTTTACACAGATCTGGTGTCATTTACCCCATGTCAGGTTTCTGCAGAATTCCCAGAATCCTCTGAAGTCTGTCCATGGCAACGCTCTGCTGGAAACTGCTTAGACCTGTCAATCAAGACAACCCAGATTATTCCATGTTAAATCTCCTCCCGGAACAACAGAATATGTCTTGTTGTCAAAATGATCAGCTTTTGAAGGTTGTAGTTTCAACTGCAGTGCTTACCTCTCTCAAACCTCCCAGTTTTCAGCCCATTAAGCAGCTCTAGTAGTGGTCTGATGTAATGCTGCAGTTCTGTACACTAGAAGAGAAACCAAACACAATCCCAGTTAGATACTGTGTTGCTTAAAACAGGCATCAACACCAGGGCCACACACTTAAAGAGGCAGTACTCACTTTCTTAGTGAAGGCCAGGTCTCCTTGAGAGGTGGCCCCTTTGCCTAGCATTGTGTTCCTTGCCGGGCTCTCCTGGGGAGGGAATGTGGCCTTGTGGGGACGGCATTCTGCTTGGCCATTCTCTGCTCTGAAGCGGTCCTGGTCGACAAATGCCAGCCGTAGCCGGTGTACTCCCTCTCCCTCTCCGACTGAGGCCTTGCTCCCAACGCTCTCACCCTCACCCTCAGAGGAGAAGACATCTGCCTCGTCCTCCGTCAGGTCGCTCTCGCTGAGGAGGAAGCTGGATGTGGACGGGAGCGAATCATAGGAAGGCCATTTGGAAGAGCTGCCCAGTGAATGCATTCCTGGAGAAAGAAAATATAATTTTTAAAATATATACACATAAGATAATAATTAAACAATGGAAATCATTGGAAAAGCTTGATTGATTTGGTTCTGTTTTAATTTAAACTTGGGAAGATGGGCTTTCCGTTCAAAAATAGCTACGGGATATAATTAAACAATATCCCTCAGATGTTAAAAGTGCACACCACTAGACGTACAAAATTGATGACAACGTGATGTACATGATTTCAACAAAACAACCTCAGTGTGACTTCGCTGATCATCTGACACATCTGACCAGAATGTCAACATCGAAAGGTGTGCCGCACTGAATATTCAGGAGCGCTCCAATCGGTATTAGTAGCTACATAACTCCACGAGTTGTTGCGTTGTGGTACATGTGAACGTGAGAGTGACGCATACCCTGTACTCCTCCAGTGAAGATTGGACTGTCAGCTCTTAGCTAGCTATAACAATAACAACATTTTTTTTCCCTGTACAACTGCTGTGATTAACGCAAACGGTATAGTACGGTTAGATAGAATAGACAAGTTATTAAACTATTCACTAGCTAAAATGTGCCGATTTTCTCATTTTGAATGATGGCTCCGCTGTACTTTTATTAGAGTTAAAGACGTACCACACGAACAAATACATGGTCTTAAAACACAACTTGCCTCGATCAAGTAGGCTATTTGGGTATACTGAATGTCATGAAAAAGACTCCCAATGTTGTTGATATCAATGCAAAGCACCTTGCTGTACATTAATTCCTAAGTTGCACTTGTCTTTATCCGAATATGTGAAAAACCTTTATATTCACAGCTAGATAGACAGCTAATACTCCAAAACAGTGTTATGGTCCCGTACTGAAACATTTTACGTCAGTTAAATCACAAAAAGTGGAAGAAAAATGGAATTCTTGCTAAAAAGACTCACCTTGTGCAACGGTTTGATGTGCCTAGGTAATTTAGCTTTAATCTTCAGTGTAGCTGGTTGTATGAACAGAAGTCGAAAAATAACGTAATTAAGGCTTGAAAATTGTATTCCCGTTCGTTGAGCTGTTGTAAGCGTCTGTTCTCGACGCTGGGTATCGTCCGTTGACTCCTATTCCCTCCTTCCAGGTTCGGTTTACTTTACTAGACGTTAGTACAGCGAGGTGAAACATGTGAGTAGCTTACACGGTCTCTCAAAAAACTACACGTGTTGTTCTGTGTGCTCACCACCGATTGGCTAGTCTTCGAATGACTGCTCTCCCATTGGCTTTGTGTGTAACCATTCAGTGACATCCTTCGTAGCAATTGGTCCGCAACGGTTGCTCATGCCCGCACGTGTCGGTCGTGTGGATGGCTGTATACTACAGTAGTCAACATATGGGAAACACGAGGCATGAGGCATCAATGTCCTACACGGGTTAGTACAACGCGGTTCGGATGATACAGACGCGCATTGCATTTATGTCAGGCTTTTGTACTCATGCAAGAGGCACAACTGACTAAGGGAAACAGACGAGGCTTACCAGCAGACTTGTTCATCAGCTCCTTTTACAAACTCGTATTAGTATTAATACATTAATAGTATTAATACTAATGTGTCAAATTTAACCAAAATGTGGGACCTTTAGATACCAGTGTAACGAACGTCCAAGCCCTCTATTTAAACACCTTGTGACACTACATAAACACCACATCTGAAGTTTATATACACCAACAGCTACATTTACATAAAGGTGTTCCAACTGATATGGCTTTATTCCGTGGTAAACAAGCAGACTCACTGAGAGAGATGTAATTTGTGTGTGTGTGTGCCTGGCTGCGTGTGTCAGTAGCAGCCAAGACATGGTTGAAGGGGAGTTGAAAGGAAATGAATGGGCGGTGTCGCAAGATAAGCGGGTGTATGGCATGGCCGGGTGCTGTGTAAGGGACACATGTGCCGTCAAAATGGCTCCATCTGCTGAACGCTGGATCTGTTTTCCCCAATTTTAAAGGTCTCCAGTTTAGTTTATGGACACTGCCTGTTCCACAATGCCATAAT
Source organism: Hypomesus transpacificus (assembly GCF_021917145.1). Classification (NCBI taxonomy): domain Eukaryota; kingdom Metazoa; phylum Chordata; class Actinopteri; order Osmeriformes; family Osmeridae; genus Hypomesus; species Hypomesus transpacificus. The sequence goes on from NC_061063.1 coordinate 9,423,441, forward strand.
GAATATTCCCCCCTATTTAGTGCTGAATGAGAATAACGCGAGATGTGAAGGTGACGTGATCCTGTTTACAGGTAAAGAGATTTCCAACCCTGTTCCTGTAGGGATCATAGAGTTAATGGTAGGGATACGTTACTGTAGGTTTTCACTCCAACACGAATCTACCACACCCGATTTTAATAACTAGCTGGTTTTGACGTGTTGAATCAGGTTAGTTACGACTGGGGTTAGAGCAAAAACTTCCTGGACGGTAGCCCTGCAGGAATAGGTTGGTGATCCTCCCCCGCTATGCCGCTATGAAACTGTCCAGAAAAGCGGTACAAAATTATTCCACGTACCTGTCGCATAGGCCTACATATAGAAAACAAACTGTAAACTTGAACGTAACTTTATTTATCAAATTGGTTGGAAAACGTCAGATTGACAATCAAGGTAAAATACAACAATATAGGTCGAGTGAAATAAATCCAATTCAAGCTAAAATGTTTGTTGTGATGCATATGTTACGATCCCTTTGCTACAATACATTACATGCTGAATAAGATAGATGCAGACTTCAGCAGACAATTTTGGTGGCACCGTCAGCTAGCATGGAATTCTGAAAGTGAACATTTTACATCAACAACATTTCTGTAGAAGGAAAATGACGTTGGATCAAGGAACATTTCCTTTGCAGTACTTTTTTTATTTCTCGACCTGATGTCTTTCAGTAGGCTCTCAAGTTCACTGTCTTTCTTTGCCCTTGTGTCATCATCCTCTTCTCCGGCACACATCCCTAGTAGCCCAACCAGGGGTCCTCTCTGTGAATTCGCGAAATGAACGAGATCTTCCTGGCCATTTCCGAGTGATAGATCCGCTTGCAGTTTTCGTAGTTCTCTCGCTGCCTTTGTCGACAGGGCTTCTCGTAGTAGCGTTTCCGTTTCACCGTATCAAGAACACCGTCGACAGACAGCACCCTGAAATGTATAGAGTTAGACTTAGAAAAACGATATTTTATCCAAGATTCTTATGGATGTTACAGATGTCATAGATCAAGATAGTGCAAGTGATTGTGTTGGCATGTGACAGCAATTAAAAAAAGAAATACAAATTGCCGCCATCTCCCATGTTTAATGAGTGTGTATATTTTGTGTCCCAATACCAATGGTAACATAAGATTTAGTGTACCAGAATTTATTTGGAATGTCTCAATATATAGTACGTCTACATTATGCCCAAAGATACCAGGATCTCCTACATCCGGTAGCATTTTGAAATATGCAAACCAGCAGGCCATTCTAGCCTTCTGGCCCCCCAACCTTTATGGGCAGCTTCATTACTAGCCTACCGTATGCGAGCAAGCACCTGTTTATCTTGGCCAGATAGCCAGATATTTACCAAACATTTCTCAGTCTACTGTAACATGACTTTTCTACTGGTTACTTCAATTTTGGTGGTAGTAAACAAGTGACTGGTTGGCTAAAATAAAAATAAGGAATTTAAATCTGTTCAGCGTTAAAGCTGTTTACACCATAGATATACATATAAATATATTTTTATATATCTATATAAAGACCCTTTATATATCTATGGTTTACACTGCCGCCTGCTAGTGACACTAGTAGTGTTCAAAACAGGCTGGCCGGTAGTGACATTGAGACGTCAGCTAATGCTAACGTTAGCACAACGGCTAAACTGGCTAGTAATGTTAATCGTCAAAGTTACAGCTATATAGTTGATTTGTGTTCCACCAAATATCTCAACAAAAGCATCCCACCTGTTTAAGGCCTTGTAAGCTGCATCAACGTTTCCCTCTTGTACCATCACTGTACGCGCAACGAAGCGAAGGTGCCTTGACATTTTCGTGTTGGATGCAAACGTGGAATTGTCCGGTAGGGTGCAAAAGCTATTACTTAAAGTTCCGTACGAGCTATAACAAATTCCAAGCTTGATAGTGTGTGCGTTGCACTGCAATTTGAAATGTTTACGATAACAAATGTTTATCCTGCTGTAAGTATAAGTAGGTATGTTACATTCAGAAATAAAACTCATACATATGTCTATGATCTAAAGAAGAAGGGTTTCACAGCCAAGTTTCGGAAAAGCTGAAGGGATGTTAAAAAGAGGGAGTGATCATGTTAGTATGTGGAGAACACGGGACAAAAAGGGAAGAAAAATTGAGATACCCACAGCAACATATACGTTAAATAAACATACAGATACGATTTGTAATTGTCTTTGTTGTATTCATTTATTCAAACTATTCTACAGCACACTGATCTTACATCACAGTGAGATCTTTCATCCTACAATCTGAGCTTGCGTCGACAAACCACAATACAGGGAGAATCCAGACACAACGTTGGGCAACGACCCCACTTTAGGGGGTAGGGGAAGGGTGATGATCAGCTTCAGGTAGCAGCGACGCCTGGAATAAATACAACAAACATGTTTGCATGTGTTTGTGCTTCTGTAAATGAGAGTTGTTCATGCACTGTATGCAGCACGTGTGTGTATATAACTGTACAGCTTGTACAGTTGTGAATTGTGCATTCACTATGAGTTCAAGTTTCAGGTTTATTGCCATTTATCACAGGGACCAGCCCTATGGATTCCTGTGGTCCTGCTTTAGACCTCTGTTTTCTATCAGGCCATCTAAACCTATAACTACCAAAACAATCTAAACTCACAATAAATAATGTGTGTGTGGACATGTTAGCATCGGGGCATATATGCATCTCCATCAAATTGTGCATGTCTTGTGTCTCAATCAAAACAAACCTGTATACAGGATCATTAAAGGATGATGAAAGGTAGGTGTAAAACTGACAGGCCGGGTCCTCATTGCAGACCTGCCTGCAAGACTCCTTGTCATCCAGTAACACAAACTTCTTGTCGTTGCCCCAGAAATCTACCCCATCATAGTCAGCAAACACCCAGTCTATAAGAAGGTAGATCAGAAAAGATTGTACATTAAAGACACCACAGTTTTTACTTTTACATCTTAATAGCTCATGCTTGGTTTCGGTGCTTTGTTACTCTCAAGAAATTGTGCATTGTGATGAAACAGGAATGGAGTAATACTAGGTTCTTACCACTAGAGGGAGCACAGTGCCTCGTTGGCATCCCAGTAAACATGTTCTTCTCAGCCACAAGCTTCATCATATCTCTATTGTTTTTCAGGTAGCAGGTATGTAGTATTCTGGTACAAAAACGAAACATGAATATGAACACAAAAAAAGTCCTGAATTGTCATTAAACCAGACACAAGTTAGCGATTATGTTAGCCTATATGAAATTACAATGCGTTAGACACAACAACGCAATATAACTTGCATTAAATAATGTCTTATTTCAGAATACAGCACAAAGTACCAATCCTGTGTACATCTGTGAAGACCGACTTTTAAGTTGCGCCCTCTGATGGTGAAAATAATACGTCCCAAAAGGCCCCTATCTTCCCTGACGTACTTGTGGAAGCTAAAGTAGCTACAAAGTGGGTGGGACGTGCACAGATGCTGGCAGTGTTCCGCAGACACAGCAGGAACTTGCTCCAGGTCCTCCCCTTTGACATCAGTGTCGTTGAAAATTGTGGTTTTACAGGCTGCAGAATCGGGAGACCAGGAAAAGACAAACACTGTCAAAATGGTTAAGTGCCAAAAACTCACTGTTCTTCACAATCAATAAAATGATTTTCTGTCATTATACCCTAGCCTCTCACATGTCACAAACACATTGGTTGTATCAGTGGACTCCTTTGTGTCATCAGATAATCACATCAGTGACAACAATGGTCAGCCACATAGACTCAGTATCAAAGTACAAAGTTGTGATTACATTGATCTCTACACACTATTATTTTATTCAGACATTAGAAATTTTACTTATGACAGTGTATTAAACAGTTATCACAGAACCAAAAAAGTTAGGAATGCTACAGAAATTAAAAGAGTATGTGGGGTTAGTATTAGCCTGACGTTGTCATACTCATAATTCTAGTCAGAATATGAGTCTGAAAACTCTCCGTTGGGCTGTGACTACGGGCGTGTTTCAACCGAACTCGTAAAACAAATGCCTCTTCGCTCAATTGGATAGATCTACAACCAATCAGAGCAATGTAATATGTTGTTTGTTGAAAACAAATTCAACCCAAGCGCTCTTTCGTGACGTTGTTGATTACGTTACTGTTGATCATCTGTCCATCATCGTATAAAGCCCGCCCTGGCAATTTCATTGGTCCGTCCCGATTCTGTTTTTTTGTAGTTGTCCCCAATACGAGACCCTCCAGACCCAACTTCCCGAACCAATTTTTTTGTGGGCCTGGAGAAGTTGGGCTGGCAGCCAGGCTAGGTTAGTATGTGTGTGTGACAGTGCACGTTTGTGTGGGTGTGTGTGTGTGTACCTTCCTTGCTTCCCAATAGATGTGGATCAAGATTCTTAGAGAATCCCGAGAAAGCCTCTGGGAGGTTTCTGACCTTCAGGGGTCTGGGGACTGTCCAGAGGAACTTCAGATGGCACTTGTACCTACAAAAGGTTGAGAAAAGCTTATTTGAAAGACAAATTAAGAGAAACACATATTCAGGAGAAGCAAAAAAACTAACAGATTTGCTCCATCTCCAGCAGTCTTAGATGTAAGACAACACATTAAATGTGCTGTCGTACCTGTACTGCTCAGATGTGTAGTTTTCAGTGAGGAAGGTGAAAGCCTGGCAGCCTGGCTGGTTGGTACAGGCTCTCTGACACTCCTCATGGCTGTCAGTGAACAGGGACAGGAAATCACCTCCCAGGAAGTCCACGTTTGGATACACCTTGTGGAGAAGCCTTTGACACGTTTCTGAAAGGATGACACACAAGGCATACATGTTTACATACAAGCAAAGGTACAAACGCACAAACACACACACATACAAGTCTGGAGGTATGTGGTATAGGAATGTGGTCTTACGTATTGAGGGGTCACATCCTTTGAGAGCAAAGCCAGAGATTGCTTTAGAAAGGATAACCTTTTTACTTGGCTGTCCAGATAATGAATCTTTCAGGTAGCATTTGAAATTCCTGTGTGTGTGAGAGAGAGATCTAATGATATAATTTACTGTACATCATTATATTACAGATATAATGTTATATATTTTGATTATTGTAATTTTTTTGTGATGATACATTTTCAGAATATTTTTGATGATTTACGATGATATGTGATAATTCTCATTCAACCTGAAAAAAAGGTTCCAAACGTGAGTTGTCAACAGGTGGGAACATACCCAGTGGTGAAGGTAAAGAACCTGCAGGTTGGGTGCTGGGTGCACGCGAGCTGACAATGCTCGGCATCCGGAGACAACATATTGATGATGTCATCTCCCTGGAAGTCTGTTTTCTCCAAAAGCTCCGTCTTACACTCTGGAACAGATAAAAACATACTCACAATACATATTATGTGAATTATACGAATAGTTCCAAACTCAAAGTCTGATTGGTTGACAAAGCCTTTGATTTCTAATGCTGAACAGTTCTAGCATATCACTACACACCCACGTGGATTATCGTCAGACTCAGTGCTTGTCTGATGTACCGAGCTCATGAATAAACTGTATCAAACGTTTGAATTGCGTATCTGTCTACTTCCGTGACTGTCTTAAATTCGAATAGCTCCATTACAGCGTTTTCCACGAGAATTAGCTGGTAACATTATCTGTCTCTACTGGGATTACAGTATTTCAATTATATTGTCATGCTGCAAGGATATTATATCATTGTAATATATGCATTTTCATGCATTTCTATGAAGTTATATTTTTAAATGTTTCTATCACATTAAGAACAAACAGACTAACACACAGCAAAATATTCTTACCTTGACTGAGAGCGTGCCCACAGAGAGCGAGCAGACCTACCACGTAGAACTGCATGATATCACAACGTATTCTGCTGTTTCTGACCAGAATAAGTGATGCACAGTGGAGCTGTGTATATATAATCTTCGTTGACAGGGTGGTAATCTCTGTGTGGTTGTGATTGGTTGTCAGTTGTTTCTCCACTGGTTTATGTAAACAAGTCGATTCTTTGTTAAAATAAATAAAAAAATAACTGAGTGCCTTTATTTAAAGTCCATACAAATAGTCAAGTACCGCCTACTTTTATATAACCAGCCCAATAAAAGGGCTTCCTGGGCCAGGTTCTCTTCTATAACTCTCCTGATATTAATAAACAACTAATTATCTCACTAGACGTGCTCCATTTTCAAGGGTTGTAGGGCCCCTACGGTATCTGGTCATTTGAGAAAGTCCGCCATCTTGTGGCAGACGAGGGAACTGCCAAGCTTCCTGTTCTGAACAAGCTCACTGCTGAAGTTACTTACAGTGGCGCTTTAGGAGACAGGGAGGGATCAGGGTAGAATGTGATCACAGAGGTAGATGAGGTTGAAGAAAGGGGAAGAGTTTGAGATACCCACACCAACATAAACGGTAAATAGAAACGCAGATACCATTAGCGTTCTGTTAATTGTATTAGTTTATTCAAACTATTCTACAGCCCACTGATCTCTCATCACAGTGAGATCTTTCATCTCACAGAGCATGCATGGAACTCATCACAACCCACAATTCAGGGAGAATCCAGACACAACGTTGGGCAACGACCCCACTTTAGGGGGTAGGGGAAGGGTGATGATCCGCTTCAGGTAGCAGCGACGCCTGGAACAAATATAACAAACATGTTTGCATGTGTTTGTGATTCTGAATATGTAAATTGTTCATGCATTGTATGCAGCACGTGTGTGTATGTAACTGTACAGCTTGTACAGTTGTGAATTGTGCATTCGATATGAGTTCAAGTTTCAGGTTTATTGTCATTTATCACAGGGACCAGCCCCATGGATTCCTTTGGTCCTGCTCCTCTGGACAGTTTCCTATCAGGCCATCTAAACCGATAACTACCAAAACAATCTAAACCCACAATAAATAATGTGTGTGTGGACATGTTAGCATCGGGGCATATATTTACATTTATGCATTTAGCAGACGCTTTTATCCAAAGCGACTTCCAAGAGAGAGCTTTACAAAAGAGCATAGGTCACTGATCATAACAACGAGGTAGTCCCAAACATTGCAGGCAGCCAAAACATGAAGCATACATTGTGAAAAAACTAAACAAGTGCCAAAAGGGAAGACCCATAAGAGCATGCAGTTATACAAGTTTACAAGTTGATGCAGATGCAATATATGCGTCTGTATCAAATTGTGCATGTCTTGTGTCTCAATCAAAACAAACCTGTATACAGGATCATTAAAGGATGATGAAAGGTAGGTGTAAAACTGACAGGCCGGGTCCTCATTGCAGACCTGCCTGCAAGACTCCTTGTCATCCAGTAACACAAACTTCTTGTCGTTGCCCCAGAAATCTACCCCATCATAGTCAGCAAACACCCAGTCTATAAGAAGGTAGATCAGAAAAGATTGTACATTAAAGACACCACAGTTTTTACTTTTACATCTTAATAGCTCATGCTTGGTTTCGGTGCTTTGTTACTCTCAAGAAATTGTGCATTGTGATGAAACAGGAATGGAGTAATACTAGGTTCTTACCACTAGAAGGAGCACAGTGCCTCGTTGGCATCCCAGTAAACATGTTCTTCTCAGCCACAAGCTTCATCATATCTCTATTGTTTTTCAGGTAGCAGGTATGTAGTATTCTGGTACAAAAACGAAACATGAATATGAACACAAAAAAAGTCCTGAATTGTCATTGAATCAGACACAAGTTAGCGATTATGTTAGCCTATATGAAATTACAATGCGTTAGACACAACAACGCAATATAACTTGCATTAAATAATGTCTTATTTCAGAATACAGCACAAAGTACCAATCCTGTGTACATCTGTGAAGACCGACTTTTAAGTTGCGCCCTCTGATGGTGAAAATAATACGTCCCAAAAGGCCCCTATCTTCCCTGACGTACTTGTGGAAGCTAAAGTAGCTACAAAGTGGGTGGGACGTGCACAGATGCTGGCAGTGTTCCGCAGACACAGCAGGAACTTGCTCCAGGTCCTCCCCTTTGACATCAGTGTCGTTGAAAATGGTGGATTTACAGGCTGCAGAATCGGGAGACCAGGAAAAGACAGATCATGTCAAAATGGTTACGTGCCCAAAAATCACTGTTCTTCACAATCAATCAAATGATTTTCTGTCATTGTCCCCTAGCCTCTTTGTCACAAACACATTGGTTGTATCAGTGGACTCCTTTGTGTCATCAGATAATCACATCAGTGACAACAATGGTCAGCCACATAGAGTCAGTATCAAAGTACAAAGTTGTGATTACATTGATCTCTACACACTGTATTATTTTATATAGACATTTTACTTATGACATAGAGTGTATTAAACAGTTATCATAGAACCAGAAAAGTTAGGAATGCCACAGAAAATAAAAGAGTAGTGTGTGGGTTAGTATGTGTGTGTGACAGTGCATGTTTGAGTGTGTGTGTGTGTGTGTACCTTCTTTGCTTGCCAATAGAAGTGGGTCAAGATTCTTAGAGAATCCAGAGGAAGCCTCTGGGAGGTTTCTGACCTTAGGGGGTCTGGGGACTGTCCAGAGGAACTTCAGATGGCACTTGTACCTACAAAAGGTTGAGAAAAGCTTATTTCAAAGACAAATTAAGAGAAACACATTTTCAGGAAAGGCAAATAACAAACAGATTCACTCCATCTCCAGCAGTCTTTACATTTAGTCATTTAGCAGACGCTCTTATCCAGAGCAACTTACAGTAAGTACAGGGACATTCTCCCTGAGGCAAGTAGGGTGAAGTGCCTTGCCCAAGGACACAACGTCATTTGGCACGGCCGGGAATCGAACTGGCAACCTTCTGATTACTAACCCACTTCCCTAACCGCTCAGCCACCTGACTCCTCAGTCTGAGTCTTAGATGTAAGACCACACATTAAATGTGCTGTCGTACCTGTACTGCTCAGGTGTGAAGTTTTCAGTGAGGAAGGTGAAAGCCTGGCAGCCTGGCTGGTTGGTACAGGCTCTCTGACACTCCTCATGGCTGTCAGTGAACAGGGACAGGAAATCACCTCCCAGGAAGTCCACGTTTGGATACACCTTGTGGAGAAGCCTTTGACACGTTTCTGAAAGGATGACACACAAGGCATACATGTTTACATACAAGCAAAGGTACAAACACACAAACACACACACATACAAGTCTGGAGGTATGTGGTATACGAATGTGGTCTTACGTATTGAGGGATCACATCCTTTGAGAGCAAAGCCAGAGATTGCATTAGATTGGATATCTCTTTTACTTGGCTGTCCAGATGATGAGTCCTTCAGGAAGCAATTTAAATTCCTGTGTGTGTGTGAGAGAGATATCTAATGTGATAATTTACTGTACATAAGGATGTTAGAGATCTAGAGATGTGATATTATATTTTAATTATTGTCATTTTTTGTGATGATACATTTTCAGAATATTTTTTATGATTTACGATAATATGTGGCAATTCTCATTTAACCCGAAAAAAGAGGTTTCAAACGTGAGTTGTCAACAGGTGGGAACATACCCAGTGTTGAAGGTAAAGAACCGGCAGGTTGGGTGCTGGGTGCACGCGAGCTGACAATGCTCGGCATCCGGAGACTTAACTCGGATGTCATCTCCCTGGAAGTCTGTTTTCTCCAAAAGCTCAGGCTGACACTCTGAAGAGATATACACATACTCACAATACATATTATATGAATTTACGAGTAGTTCCAAACTCAATGTCTGATTGGTTGACAAAGCCTTTGATTACTAATGCCTCTTAACAGTTGTAGTATTTCAGTACACAAGGCCTGGACGATATATCGAATATTATCGATAATATTGCAATAATTTTGACGTCAATGTAAAATTTGAAAATATTGTGAATATCGTTTTTTTTTTTTTTTTTTTTTTTTTTTTGCTGGTCCTTGTGTTGCATGTGTTTTCAGATTACTGTCTGGCTCCTCTGTGTTCACACACACACACACACACACACACACACACACAGAGACACACACAGAGACACACACAGAGACACACAGAGACACAAACTGAAAATTGCACAGGCACTCTCTTTTGCTCTCTTATTGTCCTGTCACATAAGGACCTCTGCATGAATTGTTCCATATGAGGCCCATTTTGTCAAGTTGCAAGTACCATGTTATGGCAACTACGTAAATTTGCACTACACATTGTGTACTCAAAGTTATTTTTTTTAATGTATATATCAAATTAAGAAGAAACAGACTAACAAACAGCAAAATATTCTGACCTTGACTAAGAGGGTGCCCACAGAGAGCGAGCAGACTTAACACCACGTAGATCTGCTGATACCTTATGAACCATCCCGACCCCTCAGGTCATCTGGGACTGGTCTACTTTGTGTTCCAAGAGTCAGAACTACACAAGAAGAAGCAGCGTTCAGTTTTTCTGCACCAGCACCACATATCTGGAACAAGGTCCCTGAAAGCTGCAGGTCTGCTGAGACCCTCACCTCCTTTAAATTCAGATTGAAGACTTCACTGTTTGCTGTTGCCTTTAATTGAACCAGATTCAAGGATATCAATTTCTGCATCTCACTCCTGCATTTTATTTTTAAACTGCACTACAACTTTTATTTTATTTGACATGTTTCTGAAAGGATGACACAAACGCACAAACATACAAGTCTGGAGGTATGTGGTATAGGAATGTGGTCTTACGTATTGAGGGGTCACATCCTTTGAGAGCAAAGCCAGAGATTGCAATAGATTCGATAACTCTTTTACTTGGCTGTCCAGATGATGAGTCCTTCAGGAAGCAATTTGAATTCCTGTGTGTGTGAGAGAGAGAGATGTAATGTGATAATTTACTGTACAAAATTATATTAGAAATCTAATGTGATATAATATTTTGATTAATGTCATTTTTTGTGATGATACATTTTCAGAATATTTCTTATGATTTACGATGATATGTGATCGTTCTCATTTAACCAGAAAAAAAGAGGTTTCAAACGTGAGTTGTCAACAGGTGGGAACATACCCAGTGTTGAAGGTAAAGAACCGGCAGGTTGGGTGCTGGGTGCACGCGAGCTGACAATGCTCGGCATCCGGAGACTTAACTTGGATGTCATCTCCCTGGAAGTCTGTTTTCTCCAAAAGCTCAGGCTGACACTCTGAAGAGATATACACATACTCACAATACATATTATGTGAATTTACGAGTAGTTCCAAACTCAATGTCTGATTGGTTGAAAAAAGCCTTTGATTACTAATGCCTCTTAACAGTTGTAGTATTTCACTACACTAGGGCTGGCCGATAAATCGAATATTATCGATAATATCGCAATCATTTTTACGACAATGTAAAATTTGAAAATATCGTGAAAATCGAATACTAAAAAAAAGTATACTTTTTTTTTTTGCTGGTCGTTGTGTTTCTTGTGTTTTAAGATCACCGCCTGGCTTCTCTGTGTTCACATACACTCACAGACACACACAAACTGAAAATTGCATTCGCACAGTGTGGTATCATGAGAGGCTAAACCACGATGCGGGGTGTAGGGCATTGCATAAAAACCGGACAGAGCAGGCAAAACTGGGTTCAAACAGGTTTATTTACCAAAAAACGGTCAGGAAGCAAAACTAAAAGTTCCATCAAACACAAAACGTTGCTCCCCGCCTTGGATCCTACCAAGTATCAAAAACTCAGAAGCATTTGCAGCTGTCGGCGTGGTGCATTCTGGGAGGTGTAGTTCTTGCGTCAGCCATCTTGTGGCATGGTAGCCATTCGCAGAGGGAAACATACCACCCCTCTACAACACGTCCTCTCATGATGCCACAACAGGCACTCTCTTTTGCTGTCATTGTCCTGTCACATAAGGACCTCTGCATGAATTGTTCCATGTGAGGTCCATTTTGTTGGTCCAAGTTGCAAGTACCATGTTATGGCAACTACTTAAATTTTCACTTCACATTTTGTACTTTGTAACAATAGCTGGTCTATCTAAATCGTTTTTGTTGTTTTCTAATGGGGGCAAAAGAAAATCATGTTTTTTAATTATTTAAATGCAAAGGCAAACATATCGAATATCATAAATGTTGACAATATCGAGATATCTTTTTTATATATATATCGCCCAGCCCTACTACACACCCATGTGGATTATCGTCAGACTCAGTGCTTGTCGGATGAACCGAGCTCATGAATAAACTATCAAACAGTCAGATGGCTGAGCGGTGAGGGAGTCGGGCTCGTAATCATAAGGTTGCGGATCGTTTTCCCGCCGTGCTAAATGACGTTGTGTCCTTGGGCAAGGCACTTCACCCTACTTGTCTCGGGGGGAATGTCCCTGTACTTACTGTATGTCGCTCTGGATAAGAGCGACTGCTAAATGACTAAAATATAAATGCAAATGTTTTAATTGCATATCTGTCTACTTCCTTGATCGTCTTCAATTCGAATATCTTCCTTACAGTGGTTTATACGAGAATTTCCATGTAACATTATCTGTCTCTACTGGGATTACAGTATTTAAATTATATTGTCATGCTGCAAGAATAATATTTACATTATTGTAATATATGGATTTTCATACATTTCTATCGAGTTAAAATGTTTTTAAATGTATATATCACATTAAGAATAAACAGACTAACAAACAGCTTAATATTCTTACCTTGACTGAGAGCGTGCCCACAGAGAGCGAGCAGACCTACCACGTAGAACTGCATGATATCACAACGTATTCTGCTGTTTCTGACTTTAATAAGTGATGCACAGTGGAGCTATGTATATATAATCTTCGTTGACAGGGTGGTAATCTCTGTGTGGTTGTGATTGGTTGTCAGTTATTTCCCCACTGTTTTAAGTAAACAAGTCGATTTTGTATTTGTATTTACATTTTGTCATTTAGCAGAGGGGGGCCACCAGTAAGGGAGAAGGGTCCAAATGCAGTGAGCACTGCAATTGGACCCTATTGCAGTAAGGGGCCATTCCCCCCGCGGCAAGTAGGGTGAAGTGCCTTGCCCAAGGACACAACGTCATTTGGCACGGCCGGGAATCGAACTTTTGAGTTATTTTAGCTTTCTGTAAAATAAACATTTTACAAGCCGTTTTTCAATAGGTAAAATCTTGTCTAGAGAAGGTGATGTCTTTTTGTATCTTAATTTTTGAGCCCCACGTACGTTGCGTTTCTTAGCCTGGTTTCGCCAAGGAGCTTCACCCCTACTAATTTGAAAACTATTTGATAAATCGAATATAAAAGCATCATAGAATGTAACAGCTAGCTGGCATCAGTTACATGTAAAATACATCGATAATGTTTAACACTAACATCTAAATTTAGCTTGCACCTAAGTTAAAACACATTTGAGTGTGCTAACATTAGCAATAACATAAGCTAGTTTGAGGTGTACATAAGCTAACCATTACATTAGCACATTTCCCGTATTTAACAATGATTAAACATGGGCTTACCTGAAAGTGATGCACGGGCACCATCTCGTCTCTTTCTTTCTTCCCCTGGCTTATCTTTTTAAAACCCATTTTAGAAAAGTTGACCTAGCCTACTCTATCAAGTAGTGCCCAGTTGCCCTGATGGTTAATCCGGCCTTGGTATCACACAGCAGAAGTTATTTGAGTTTAGGGAAGAAGAGGTATTTCCTGTTTGATACAAAAACATTTGATCACCCTGTCTGGAGAAAACCAAAGGAAGCGTCAGATTCATATTCTTGATGGAATTACTTTATTATTTAGTATTATAAAACAGCATTTTCAAACATAGTAAAGAGACAGTAGATATACTGTTATATAAAAGTATATTTAAGTGCATTGGTGTCTCAGAGCTCCTTGAAGGTTTGTGTATGAGGGTGTGTGTATGAGTGTGTGTGTGGTGTGTAGGTGTGGTGTGGTGTGTGAGTGTGTCAGAGCTCCTTGAAGGTTTGTGTATGAGGGTGTGTGTATGAGTGTGTGTGTGGTGTGGTGTGTGAGTGTGTCAGAGCTCCTTGAAGGTTTGTGTATGAGTGTGTGTGTGTGTGTGTGTGTGAGTGAGTTTTCCTGTCTTTCAGTGTATGTGGCACAAAAACAACCTTCCAGTTTCCTGTCTTTCAGTGTATGTGGCACAAAAACAACGTTTTTGTGTTAGAGGTCCTTGAGGGTGTCAGACCCAGGGCTCTCCAGCCAGTGTGGAGGCCAAGTGGCTTTAACACTGGGTCTGTCATTCATCAGGTCATTGTACTGACCCAGCCTGGGATACCGCTCTGCAGACAGCCTGGAGAAGAGGAGGAGGGGGAAGAGGAGAGATGGGGGAGAGGAGGAGAAGAGGAGAGATGGGGGAGAGGAGGAGAAGAGGATGGGGGAGAGGAGAGATGGGGGAGAGGAGAAGAAGAGGAGAGGAGGAGAAGAGGATGGGGGAGAGGAGGAGATAGGGGAGAGAAGAAGAAGAGGAGAAATGGGGGAGAGGAGAGGGGTTCACAGAGTAAAAGAAAGAGAAAACGGGAAGAAGAGAAAAGATAATGTAATCTCTCTGGTATATCTATTCTTTTATGACTGTATTCATCACAAATACATTTATCAAATAGTTCACCTATCTTTCCATTAATTCATTCCACCCTCCTCTGAAAAAATTGCCTTTCTTACCCAAAGCGGAAAGCATAGGCAATGACTGGAAAAACTGTGATATCAGCCAATGAGAACTCTTTTCCTGCCAGGTAAGATCCCGCCTCCATCTGGGGAGAATGGAGAAACATGCTGCATGTGTTTGTGTGTGTAAATGTGTGTGTGTGTGTGTGCGAATGAATGTGTAAAGACGTGTGTGGGTGTGAGAATATGTGTGTGTGCCTACCTTCAGCATGTATCCCTCCCACAGCTTCAGCTCAGTGGCCAGAGTCTCCAAGTTCCTCTTCACAGCAGAGTCGAGTCTCTCTGCCTCGGGGACCTTGAGGTTGTAGTAAACAACGTCACCTGTGGAGGATCAACAACAACAAAACAGATGGTTTAACATGCAGAACTCTGAACTATAACAGGTTCTAGTCTCATGACTCCAGTCTGGGCAGCAGAACTGCGGGCTGAGCCTTGCAAAGCATGTGATTCCTCGGGCATCGAACACGTGTCTGGAACAAAAGCTCTCAATGTTGTTTGTCTGAAATCTACACGCTGGGACATTCTCTGGCAACGCTCGGAGGTCTGTATAGACTTGGTTTAAGGTTTCAGAAGTTTACGGACAACCGGGTAAAGGTGTGTTGTTGCCTAGGAACAGTACAGTTCTGGCAAGTTAGGTGCAGTCTCTAGGGGGGTTGAAACGACAGCTGGGTTACTTGAAAGACCAGTGTCCCAACAGTTTGAACCAAATGTAATTGAATGTTGTATTCTGTTTGATTTGTGAGTTTGCCTTACTTAATTTCTGGTGGAGAGTGAGGCCCTCGAACATGCGCTGGTACATCAGGGCCTGTTCTGCTGCACCGTCTGGGAGTAGTTTATGACCCTGAGACTTGAACTGGCTCTGTCGGGAGATAGAAGGGGGAGAGACAGAGGGAGAGAAGAGAGGGAGGGAGCGAGGAAGGGGAGCAGAGAAAAAGAGTGTGGGAGAATGGAAAAAGACAGAAAATTACCGTCACACCAGATCTAGGTCCTCAAGGCACACACTAAGGTCTACTGTTCAGGATTAAGGTGAAGAACTTAGAAGTGGTAAGGGAAGAGAAGTGGTAAATATGGTACAATTCTGCCATGCACTTGTGGTCTGACACACACACACAGTCTCCTCTCACATGGCATCAAATGTTTCTCCAGGTCTCCACTGGGACACTTGTTAGCAAAAACATTTAGCTTACCGTTGCTAACTGTTATGGCAAAGCAAGTGGTGATTAAAACATGGTTGGAAACCCGTCTTACCTCCAGGTACATGCATGCTGCATACGATTCATTCAACGTATTGTTTCCGTGTTTGAAAGCCGGCAGCTAGGAGAGAAAATATCTGTAGTAAGCATGACATGACAAAAAATGAAACACCTATGATAACTAAACCTGATCATCATCTCACTTACATGTTAATTAAATACATGACCTATGCATGAGATCGTGTGACTTATTAATGCCATAAAACGACCGTAGCCTACCTGCCCTCTGGGATTAATGTCCAACACTTCTTGCGATCTGTGTTCCCCTTTCGCAAAAGACAACAGTTTTTGGTTGTAGCCTTGCAAGTTTTTCTCTTCCAAAGCAATCATGATTCGCCAGCACGGAGGGGAACCGGAGCCCCAAAGCAGAGTCATGCTCTTGGCCATATTTCTTCAGTTACAGCTCGGAGATAGTCCGTGGCAATAGCGATACAATTATTGTGATCAAGTAACCTACTCACGAGAGCCCGGACGATGAACAGTCGACTACCGGTTATATAACTTGATTTGGAGGCCGCCCACTATTTCTGGGCGGGTCTACCCAACAATGTTATCAAAATAACAAATAATCGTCTTTACGTATCCGTGGCGACATCAACAAAGAGTAGTAAGCGGATGCAGAACATTGTTAAAAAAAATGCTGACTCATTGGCATCGACTGACTGACCATAAAAAATGCTTTGTAAGATGACTCATCATATGGTACATTTCCCTTAAAACGTATAGATCTAATTCTCACCATGACAGTGCATACATATGGATACAACAATACACGTTATTATATCTATATAATGTCCTAAAATATGTATGTTCCTCTTTATCTACTGTCTTATAGTCATTGGTTAATAATATATTCAATTCAATATATTCAAAAAGGATTGATAAGTATACCAGATTAGTTTGTTTACATACAATATGTTACCATAAGTAAATTAGAAACTCACCAATCACAAATAATTAGCCCCTGTCCGTTTTGATTATAATGTCTACAATCAAATTTTCATATCATCCATAGGCATAGGTTTGGCTTCAGTGAAGGACAAACATCTTCACACATATGCTAATCCTTCCCCTGACCTTTGTGTGTGTTACTAGCGGTGGGTAGTTATGCACTATAGCCCACTGACCAAATAAGGCAACCAGCAGTTGTCGACCCTCTCAAATCATGGATGTGCCCCCGAGACCAATGCTCTAACCGCACGGAACCACCCAGAAACAACAAACCAGCTGAAAGAAAACAAACAACTGTGGAAACCCCTATTGAGGATCCACTGCATTTACCTACAAGGGTGAGGTTTACAGCTCCAACAACCACTCCTCCTTGTATGCACCAGGAGATACTGGAGAAGAAGAAATAAAATACTAAGTTTTGGGTCAATATCTCTAAGTTTTGAAACAGCACAGGAACTTCAGCAGAGTTTGATGCAAGTGTTTAATTGGAATCCAAGACAACAGAGTGATTCCAACAAACGTGAGCAAGATTCTGCAGAACCAGACTGAAAAATGTCTCCGGACATTTCTCTTATATATCAAAACCTCATCAGTTCGGTAATTTTGCTCTTGGTACAATATTGTTTGTCACAAATGCATTATGCATTTCACACTTTATTGGTCTCTCACCCCAGGAGCTTCAGAATACAGGTGCATGGAGAATTCCACTATTTTTTGTAGGCCTGCTCCGACCTTGACGGCCAGTCGCAGCAAGATCCTTGGCAAAGGGTCGTAAATTTGCCTCATTACTGCTGGGTTTTGTAGTTTTCTATGGAAGGATCCTGCACACATAGCCTTCTCTCGCACCCAGCCCCCAGTTTTTTCAGATTTGCACTTTGGGCTTTATCTTCTACATATCGGTGAAAAAACTCATCAGTCAACAGCTTTGCATCAGGCTTTCAGTAGTATAACATAAGAGTTAAAAAGGTGGTTATGAGGTTCATTTTCAATCATATAATCCATAATAATTCTCCATCTTCAAAATTACAACAGTGTGATATTATTCCACTTCAATACGCCCAACTCGATGTTTCAGCAGAGAGAACGGCCCGTAGCAGTGAAACAGATCAGCCAAAAGGGCACAAAATAACAAGGCACAAAATCAGACACCAATCTGCACATACATCTCCCCCAGGTAGTGGGATGTTAAACAAATGTTAAACAAACAATTAATCAAGTTCCCGGATGAGCCCCCATGTTACAACTGGCACAAGGGTTGTAACGAAAAGGGAGACATAGGCACAACTAGAAGGTGCAGCAAGAGTACTTAATTAACAAACCATAAGGTCTTACACAACATAACACAAAACGTATCAGACAATATTACTGAGTGTCAGGGTGTAAGCAGGTGTGTTGAGTGTTGTAAAGTGTAAAACAAAGACGAGGCTTCCTCAGTACAGCGGTCAGCTCAGGTCCCCATCACTTCCTGGAGCAGGTAACTTAAAGCCGAGACACACCAGGTGTGTCCTATTAGCCATGACCACCTACCAACACCACGCCCACCGGTCCTGGGTAGCGCGGTCGCACAAAGGGGGAAGGCCGTCACACCAATTATGTCTTAATTTGCAGTCAAGCGATCTACAACTGCTCTACAATATCTACAACAGAGCTATACCCATCCCCAAATGCATAAGTGGCACACAACATGATAGATGAATGCACATGTTTTATTGATGCAGTGAAACAACAGAAAATGGAAAAGGTTTTCTAATTGGTGTTGTGGGATTCCACAGGACTGGACATGTCTGGGGACTTTACTGAATACACTCTCAAAAAGGGCTGTGTCTTTGGCCTAGTTGAAATTGGAAAAGCATCAGACGATGCTGCCATCTGTTTGATGTCAGGCTGGCACACTGGGAAGAAGAGTAAAACTGTATTAGCACAAAAATCGCCATACTACACATTTTTATAAAGGAGTCAGATGGCTGAGCGGTAAGGGAGTCGGACTAGTAATCCAAAGGTTGCCGGATCGATTCCCCACCGTGCCAAATGCCGTTGTGTCCTTGGGCAAGGCACTTCACCCTACTTGCCTCGGGGGGAATGTCCCTGTATTTACTGTAAGTCGCTCTGGATAAGGGCGTCTGCTAAATGACTAAATGTAAATGTATAAAACAATGAATGTATTTTAGAGTTAAACTTAAACAATAATTAGTTTCTCAATATATAAATTACATTAATCTACAACTTGATTCTACATTGTTCATCTTGTGATGTCAGAGGCTGTAAACAAAACTACATACTGTCACTACATGATGACGCAGGAACTGTCCTATCCATCGACTCTGGGTCCTGCTGAAGACTGGGTGCAATTTTGTTTCTCTGAAGAATGAAACCCAAACACAAGACTCCATTTAACAACAAAAGGGGTAAATAATACATCACAATCAGAAACAAATATATAGCGCATCATAAAACAACTAACTATTACACAATGCTGATCCATTACCATTTTTCTCTTCTGGGAGAGTTTTGAGAAATAGGAGACTTTCTCTACTGGCTTCAGCTGCTGGTTTGGAACCTGCTTTTTCCCACCATCCTTGCAGCTCAGAAGTGCATCAGTCAGCAGCCCGACCAACGTTTTCCCAAACGTGGGATCCTCGCTTGTCATCGCTCTCTGGAGAGCTTCACGGGTGCCGAACTCCCGTAGCAGGGCTTTCCTCACGCTTGAGTCGATCTCCGTTAAGTTCATGTCTTGAAGGCAGGATTCCATTTTCCCGAGCTGTGTCCCATCCCTACACCTTTTCAAGATCTGCTCGGTCAAATCGGCGGCCATTTTGTTGAGAATGACCGCGGATTTAACAGATCGGCTGATCTTGGTGATGATTCTGACCACCAGGATATTTACTGTCGAACATAGGCGTTCGTGGTTAGATGGAGGCATTGGTGGGAGTAAATATTTTGGAGCCATGCTAGCGCTGTGACAGGGGTCATCAGACACCTTACTTGAGGAAGACAGATCGGTTTTACCACTTTTGATAGGATCCTTGCACAGAGTCTCAGTGACGTGTTGAGCCACCACTCTGGTGAACATAGAAACAATATCTTTGGATGCCTTAGAGCAAGCGTTCGGGCATGTTTGAGAACCTATTCCATCAGCTTTCTCTGAAGGAGAGAGGATGGATGATGGAGCAAGGAACATGGTGATCAGTTGCTTGAACATATCCTTAAATGAGTTATCTGTGAACGTGTAGACAAGCTCCAAAAACGTTTCCCTGGACAGCTCCATGTTGGTGTCACCTGTCGTGGCTTCACGTGGCAGAAACATGTCCAATTTAGAATCGGACGGCTCTGGTGAGGTCTTGGGCATGTTGGCAAGCAAAAACTTACTGACCCCATCCACAACACTGTCTGTGAAAGGCCGAAGAATCCCACAGGAGAGCAGGACTTTAAGGTTTCCCTCAACCTTAGCTGGATCTTCCCCAATGAGCAGCATCCTTTTCATGAGGCAGATTATCGAAGCCACGGCCGTGCTTAGCTCCACAGACACCATCCCAATCCTGGGGCTCCTGTCACTGGTACCTCTGGCAGTCTCTAACACAGCTTCCTCGACCTTCGGGTTCCTCATTGAGGGACCTGTTGGGGTTTGGATGGATGTCGCTGAGGACATGGCGGATGAGGACGAGCTCTGGATTTCTTTGGTTGAGCTTTGGGCCTTGTTTGCCCTCTCGCGCGAGCTTGTACTGCTGGGAGCTTGGCCTGGCTTCAGCCTGAGAGTCCTTTCTGAAGAGAGGGAGCTGGAGGACAAGGTGTAGTACAAGGATCTCACAGATGAGGGGGTGGTTGAGGTATTGCCAATCATACCGTGGCTTCCCTCATCCACTGTGCCAACACTTTCATAGCTGCTGCCGTAGCTGGTTGTCAGGATATCAGAGGACGAATGGACGTGGGTGGTCGGAGTGGAATTGTTTCCTGTCGTTGATGATGACGAAACAAATGAGGAAGTGCTGGTGACCGTCAGACAACCAACTCTTCCATTTCCACCCTGCTCAGTTTCCATCGAGTCAGGTTGATTTCTCCTTAAGCCGCGTCTGGTGTGTGGGCGGACAACATTCTCATTTGTAAGTAGAGATTTTGCCTCCTGTTGAACTTCCACTGCTGGTCTGAGTCGTCGGGAGATTAACTTGTCGATTAACGTGAGCCTAACATTTTGATAGAAGGATGAAGCCGTAGATTGTATTTTATCCTTTGAGTCTTCGCTTTCAGATGGGAGGTCTGATTTTGCCAAACACTGTTGGTCTTCCCCGCCACTGTGATGGGCAGGATCTGGTAAAATCTCAGAATACAAAGAGGGATTAGAGACAGACACTTGCTCCAGAAAGGATGGAATTTCATCTATATATACGCCACCAACTGATGGCAGATGGCATGATGCTTTAGCTGGAGTAGACTTGATCAATTCTTCCATTAAATCATTAGATACATTTGAGTGGACATGTGTAAAAATGTCTTCTTTTAAGCTGCTGTTGTCGTGTTGGGCCTTTTCAGACACAATACTGGACGCAGATGAAAAATAATCTGTGACGCTTTGGAAAATATGACTGATTACAGGTTCCAAGCAATGCTGGAAGTCATCGGGTCCCAGTTCGGAATCGGTTGTTGAAGAACTCTTGGATGTCTTTTCCAGACAGGACCCAAAGATGTCAAAGTCAGACCATTCAGAACGGTCAAAAAGGTTTTCTATGTCTTTGGCAACTGTTTCTACCATCCCAGAAATCACTGCAAAGTGTGAGGTAGACCTGCTAGCCACCATGGGGACAACCTCCTGACCTTGCTGGTTGAGTAACAGATCTTGTTGGCTATGGATGGATGATGGAATGAGGACATCACTCACAGCAAGTGTGGCTTTGATCAAGACATCCCGAGAGAGTTTTGAGGAAGGTTTTCTTGCTAGACTGAGGGAGGACTCTATGATGTCATCGCCGTCATTGGATGACACTTGAACAGTGGCTTCAACAGGAGCACATAGCACATTTTTATGTGTCACATTCTTTTGCTGGTCGATACTCGTCTGAAGTCCCTTGAAGTGAAACTTCATTTTGTCTGCCAACACATGAAGGAAGTTGTTGAAACCAACACTGGCTGCTCTCTGGCTTTTATTTTTATGTATATCCTGGGTTGTGGAGTCCACAAAACTATCCACAATGGTGAGGGCAACCAGTTCAGCTGCAGGAACTACGTCTGACTCTTTCTCCTTAACCAACTCCACCAACTCTACTGCAGACGGAGTCCACAAGGACAATCCTTGGACCTGTGCAGGTACAAAGACGTTGTGCTCGGAGGACATTTGAAATGTTTCAGTTGATGTAGGTTTGCATTCTTTTATAACGTCCTCTGATGTGGTAGGTGGCAGATTTTCAAATCCTACTTTCTTTTCTTGGTCGACAGTCTTCTGAACTCCCTTGGAGAGATGCTTAATTTTGTCTGCCAACACATGAAGGAAGGTGTTAAAACGGCCAATGGTCGCTTTCTGTCTTTTGTCCTCATCTTCACGGATTTCTTTGCTGGTGGAATCCATTAAACTCTCCAATATGGCCACGGCAACCAGTTCAGCTGCTGAAATTGAGTCTGATTCTTTCTCCACGTCAGACTCCACCAATACGTCTGCAGAAGGAGTTAACGAAGGCAGGCCCTGGATTACTGCACCTACATCCTCAGAGAGTATGTGTAAAGTTGTTTCAGATGAAGCTGGTGCTTCGGAAGACATGAAGAGAGCTTTTAGCTTATCTTTAACACTTTGGAATACATTACTGACTGCAGGGTCAAGTCTATCTCGCGAGTCATCAGCTCCAAGTTGAGACTCAGCTGTGGAAGAATGCTTGGGTGTCTCTCCCAGACAGGGCTCAAAGAGGTCAAAGCCAGACTGCTCAAGGCTGTCAAAAAGGTTTTCTAGATTTTTGGCAACTGTCTCCACCATCTCAGAAATCTCTGGATGTGGTGAAGCAGACTTGCTGGCTATATCTGATTGACCTTGCTCAGCCAATAACAGATCTTGTTGGATAGATGGTAGAATACGTACATCACTCACAGCAAGTGTGGCCTTGATGAAGACATCCTGAGACAGTTTAGGAGAAGGTTGTCTTGCTAGAACAAGGGAGGACTTAGACTTTTCACCACCTTTATTAGATGACTGTTGAATGGTGGTGTCAACAAAAGTATGTGACAGATGTTCACGTGCAACTTTCTTTTCTTGGTCAAGATCAACTGTTTTTTTAACTCCCTCGGTTAAATGCTTAATTTTGTCTGCCATCACATGAAGGAAGGTGTTGAAATGAAGCTTGGTTGCTCTCTGGCTTTCATCCTTATTTTCATGGATTTCCTTGCTGGTGGAATCCACTAAACTCTCCACAATGGTCAAGGCAACCAGACTAGCTACCGGAAGTAAGTCTGACTCATTCTCCTTTTCCAATTCCACCACTTCTTCTGCAGCAGGGTATGTTGAAGACAAGCTCTGGACCTCTGAATCTACATCTTTAGAGGATATGCGTGACATTGTTTCAATCAAAGCTGGCTCTTCGGATGGCCTGAAGAAAGCTTTTAGCTTGTCTTGTAGACTTTGGAATATATTACTGACTGCAGGGTCAAGGCTATCTCGCGAGTCATCAGCTCCCAGTTGAGACTCAGCTGTGGAAGAACGCTTGGGTGTCTCTCCCAGACAGGGCTCAAAGAGGTCAAAGCCAGACTGCTCAGGACTGTAAGAAAGGTTTTCTAGATGTTTGGCAGCTGTCTCCACCATCTCAGAAACCTCTGGATGTTGTGAAGCAGACTTACTGGCTATATCCGCTTGACTTTGCTCAGTCAATAACAGATCTTGTTGGTAATGGATGGATGATGGAATGAGGACATCACTCACAGCAAGTGTGGCCTTGAAGAAGACATCCTGAGACAGTTTAGGAGAAGGTTGTCTTGCTAGAACGAGGGAGGACACAGCCTTTTCACCACCTTTATTAGATGACTGTTGAATGGTGGTGTCAACAAAAGTATGTGACAGATTTTCATGTGAAACTTTCTTTTCTTGGTCAAGATCAACAGTTTTTTTAACTCCCTCGGTTAAATGCTTAATTTTTTCTGCCATCACATGAAGGAAGGTGTTGAAATGAAGCTTGGTTGCTCTCTGGCTTTCATCCTTATTTTCATGGATTTCCTTGCTTGTTGAATACACTAGACTCTCCACGATAGTAAGGGCAACCAGACTAGCTACTGGAAGTAGGTCTGACTCATTCTCCTTGTCCAATTCCACCACTTCTTCTGCAGCAGGGGATGTAGACGACAAGCTCTGGACCTCAGAGTCTACATCCTTAGAGGATATGCGTGATGTTGTTTCAGTCAAAGCTGGCTCTTCGGAAGACCTGAAGAAAGCTTTTAGCTTGTCTTGTAGACTTTGGAATATATTACTGACTGCAGGGTCAAGGCTATCTCGTGAGTCATCAGCTCCCAGTTGAGACTCAGCTGTGGAAGAACGCTTGGGTGTCTCTCCCAGACAGGGCTCAAAGAGGTCAAAGCCAGACTGCTCAAGGCTGTCAAAAAGGTTTTCTAGATTTTTGGCAACTGTCTCCACCATCTCAGAAACCTCTGGATGTTGTGAAGCAGACTTACTGATGATATCTGCTTGACTTTGCTCAGTCAATAACAAATCTTGTTGGCAAGGGATGGGTGATGGAATGAGGACATCACTCACAGCAAGTGTGGCCTTGATCAAGACATCCTGAGAGAGTTTAGGAGAAGGTTGTCTTGCTGGACTGAAGGAGGTTTCAGTTTTTTCATCACCATCATTGGATGACACTTGAACAGACTTCTCTGCTCCCTTGAGGCAATGCTTCATTTTTTCCGCCATCACGTGAAGGAAAGTGTTGAAATGGGCATTGCTTTCTCCATGGCTTTTGTTTTTATGTGTTTCCATGCTGGTGAAATCCATTAAACTCTCCACAATAGTTACAGCAACCAGTCCAGCTGCAGAAACTAAGGCCTCCTCCTCCTTGTCCAGCTCCACCAATTCTTCTGGCAGGCTCTGGATCTCTGCCGCCACGTCCTCTGACGACATGTGCAACATTTCAGATGAGGCAGGGCGGACTTCACTAGAGCTTCTGTGGACGTACAGGCTATATCGGTCAGAGTCTGAGCCAGCACCAGACACCGGTGAGTCAGAATTCGTGCTGAGTTTTTTACGGAGAGCCAATGCTTCAAGTCTCGTTTCTGACATGTCTTCATCAACTGCAAAGGCTGGAGATTTTGATTTTTGTTTCTCAGGTGTGATTGTGGCTCGTGCTTTGGTGGCACTGAAAATGTTCAGCTTGTCTTCCACGTTTTTGAAGATGTTACTGATTGCAGATTCAAGCCTCTCTTGGAAGTTATCTTGTGGTAGTTGAGACTCTGCTGTGAAAGAATTTCTGGGTGTCTGAGGCAGAGAGTTGTCAAATATTCCAAAGCCAGACTCAAGACTATCACAAGGGCTTTCTAGGTCTTTGGGAACTGTCTCCACCATCCCAGAGGATTCAGCTTTCTCATCACCTTCATTGGATGACTCTTCAAAGGTGGCATCAACAGTAGTATGTGACTGATTTCTCTGTACTATATTTTCTTGATTCACAGTCTTCTGATCTCTCTTGGAGAAATGCTTCATTTTCTCTGACATCTGATGAAAGAAGGTGTTGGAATGGGCACTGCTTTCTCTTTGGCTTACTTCCTTGTTTGCCTTGTGGGAGGAATCCACAAAACTCTCCAAGATTTTGAGAGCAACTTTTACAATTGAAGGGACTACGTCTGAATCTGTCTCATCCAACACCGTCCTTGTTTCAGTTGCAAAGTTTGTTAAGGACAATCCCAGACTGTCCGCAGAGGCTTGCCATCGTGTGTCAAATAGGTTTATCGAGGCTGTTGCAAGTAACTGCCCAGGTCCGTCTGTGCTAGTGGATGGTAATTCCAGCCAAGTGGGTCCTTGACAAAAAATCTGTTGCTTGATGTACTTGGAAAGGGCAGCATTGATTTTCTGGTGGATGAGGTTAACAATCTTTCTGACCTGCTCAACTGAGACACCCTTGAAAAGAGGCTCCTCTGAGTGCATGTTGATCATGCTTTCTCGGACGTCTTCAAAAATCCTGTCCTCTGATATGTCAAAGAGATCCTCAAGAGGCTTTGCCTCAGCTTGAATGCACAATTCTTTCCTCTGAGAACTATGAGAAAGCTCAGACCAAATCTTGGTGACTTCATGAGAAGAAACCGATCTACAAAGAAACACAAACAACACGTTTTACGGTACAATTCATCATTGCACTTCATAGAACCAATCAAATACAAGATGATCTTATGAGTCTAATGCATGGTCAAACAAGGGAGTAATGACGTCTGCTATACCTCAAAAGAGGTAACACTTACGTTTTGGATGGGTAAGGTGTGGGTAAGCGTAAACTGATCTTTGTTTCAGCACTCCGAGTCGACACCGATGGAGTGGTGAATTCAAAATGGATGCTTCTAGACTGGGTGCAGGTGCTCTGGATGTCCCTGTCCGAGCGGCTCTTTTCATCCTTCAGAGGACTGTCCGAGAGCATCTGATCCAGGAGAAAAGAACTCTGTGTTAACTTCTATTCACAGCACAAGCAAACTTGTTGGTTGATATCACCAATAGACTATCCTGTATGTGTTAAGTTTTGGGTTGTTCAATGCAACACTTGTCAAGTAACTTTGGATACATGACCTCTGTGCTTCAACGTAAACACTTATCTAAACTCTTTGTATTCTTGATTCTCTGTGAAGTCACACTTATTATACAGGATGTAATCATTGACATTTTGTACTAACTGTGTATTTGTTAGATGACACCTTCCAGACCATTACTGTTTAACTACCATGATATACTTGTAAAGTAGCTACAGTAAGTATAGTATGGTTGGCCAAAGTGCACTCTCTCTCACCATTTCTTTGTTTGGTCCAACAGGGGCCAGATTGGGGACCAGTTCAACAGCTGGTTTAGGAGTCTTCTGTATCCTGCACACAACATACGATCAAAGGTACATTTACAACACATTTCCGGTTCATGTATTTGTCTTTCTGTGCATAATTTCAGTGTCATTTCTATGCAGCTTGTTTTGATATAGTGTTGTGTGTAGTTTGTGTAGAACAGTAATTTGACTGTTTTCCTGTGATGCTCTTTTAGGGGAACTGTCTTTCTAGAAGAATCAGAATCAAAATGGGATTTATTTGCCATGAAAGTTTGCACTGACAAGGAATTTGCTTTAGCAGGAAGGTGCATGCAATAAACATATAGGAACCTTAAATATGTGGTCTATCTATACTAAGTGTACATAAACTAGCAATACTATTAGAATTAAAATAAAATGTATAATAAAATAAAATATAAGTTGCCTTATCTTGTTTGTCTCAACATATATGTATTTGTGTTTGTCTGTCATTATGTCTGAACTCATACTTGGCTTCATGGGGGTCCACAGGATCTGACTCCTGACTTTTTTCCATCTCATTTATGGCTTTACATGCATATCTCGATGAGACCAAAATGAATAACATGAAAGAGAATGTATATATTTTGACGTGAACCCAAATTGAATTCATCAGCTTTTTAATCATCTTTTTTTCTCCTGTTTTTTCCTAACGTCAACGTTTCAAAACCAAATCGTTTTGAAAAACAAAGCCCAGCTAGTTTCAGAATGTTCATTTTAATTTGGGATTATGGTATACTGACATAATGTATTATTTTACCAGTCAATATAATTGTAAATCAGAATAAATAACGAAGATAATGAGTGGTCTTACCTTGTCTGGGATGACTGAACGTTGTTCACCCGCAGACTGGCGCACACACGATGCGTTCTCAATAGTTGGGTAGAATGTGACACGGCGCGTCATAATGCTAAACAGACCCAGACACAAATCATAACAACTTGTATAGCGACCACCGGCACCAAGACGACAAAAATCGTTACATTTAGGCCACAAAAACGTCCTCTTTACTTACTTTAACAAGCTATACTAAACCTAAAATTGTATGTGGGCCGATTTGTTCAACCATGAGGACGGAAATCGGAAACACTGAATGGGAATTATCTATCATTTTTTTTCACTGGGAAAGCTAGACAAATCTAATCTAACTAGCTACACTGTAATGCTCACCGGAAGAATTGATTTGGTTCTGTATTCTAATACTAGTAGCAGTTCAATGCACATCAATGCCCACCTGAATGAGGTGCCAGCTAGTGCTGGTGCGCTAGTAAGATTTAGGCCTATCTGTAACTTCATCCAAACAGTATCCTAAAATCATGTTTAATGAAATAAACAAAACAAAAACCAGCTTTTTTCGTAAAGTAAACAAGAATACCGATATATTACGTTACAGTAGGCTATAAGTTTATTCTCAAACATAAGTTTTCATGTTCCATTCTTAAGTTCTGTGTTATCCGGTGCTGTGTTGGGAATTCCTAGGCCTTTCTCTATATCAATGTCCTCCACCTCCATGGATAGTTTGAGTTCTGACATTGTTACAGCACTCTGACCCCATGTGCAAAGAAGATTGCAAATGTCCTTGTTGAATCCGAATCCTCTAAGGTGTTGACTGCAAGTACTCTGAGAGGCTTTCAGAAACACGTCTGCCATCTTCAGTACCACCGTGCCAGTGACGTGGAGGATGACCAATTCGTACTCTTCGATACTGCATTCCTTCAACCCTTTTGAAATTCTCCCGTTGTCCTCTCGGCAGGTCCAGAGCTCAACAACGACTTGCTTGTCCTTGTACTTGGTCAAAGCTGCATCAACTTTTTGGCGAACCAGCATAATTATACTCTCCGCCACTTGGAGCCTGACTTGGCTGTCATCCAATGGGTCGCTTTTGTTCGTTTTAGTTTTCTGGAACAATTAAACGAACCATTGATGTTTGTAAACTAACAACATCTGTATTTATGTATGCATAAATGTGTTGTTGAGGTTTTATAAATCATACTGGCATTTTCACTGTCTCCACATTCCTGTAAAGAAGTACCAAATTAGATAAAATTACAAACCATGAAATAGTTTGTCTGGATAAAAGACGAGAAATATAGTTACCTGTCAGTGTAGGTCGACAACTGCTTTTGTCTCCCAAGCATGGGACTAATGGAAGAAGCACAGTCGGTTAATATTGACACCTGTAGGTACTTACCTTTCTTGTAGCAGAATCCTGACAATATGTCCTGAACTACTATCATACCTTATTCCCTTTCTTTGGCATTGCTGTTTGTGTTACAAAATACCTTTATGTAAAAATAATTCTGTGCTTTTAGAATGTTCTATCAAATGTGTAAAAAATTATAAAATAATGCATGTTGTTATGCATGTTGTTATGCAACTAATGATTCTGTCATCTTATTGAATTAGAACAGGGTTTTAGCAATTAATAATTCGTTTATATACTAGAAAAGACTTAAACATTTTAAAAGCATGATTAATAAATAAATAATTATAAATGGTGCTGGACTACAGCAAAAATATGATATAACTGGCTAAGATACAGAGTCCTGATTGACTGTGCAAAATCTCCACCTAGTGGTTAGAATACACACCAGAGATATGCTGTTGCATTTTCTGCTTTTAAAGAAGTACATTGTGTTATAATCAAAAATAATTAATAGGCTTACCAAACTGAGAGTAATTGTGAGTTTCAAAGAAAACATGTTTGGAAATGTACAATTTTACACAATTCAGTTAAAATAAGAAAACAGTCTTTAATAATTTTCTAATCAACATGTTTATTGGTTTCAACCAAAGAGACGGGGGCTACACTGGCAAGTAAAGCTAAACGGCAGGTCGATAAGATAATCACGAAGTATTACATTTAAATCAAGTGCGGATGGTGCAAGGTTTCAGCTTTGACAATAACTTAAAATTTACTGAGCAATGGTGGTGTGATGTGAAAGTTGAGATAAAACAAAATTAAAATACAACGCCGGTTCAGAACCACACCACAGGTCGGTCTCGAAAGGTCTACAAAGGAGGCTCATGAACAGGTCAAGACCACTCCACACATCAATACCAATGGCAGGCTTTGAAGGGTCCCCTGCATTGCTTTCCAAATGTTGAAATCAGCATAACTGATTGCTGATATGATTTTCTTTTAAAGCAAAAATGGATGCCAAAAAAAATACAAAAAAAACATTGAATTAACTTGAATCAGTGACATGTTTGAAAAACATCTAATAAGAAGTGATTACAATAAACTTGTAAACTCAAACATTATAACAGAATATACAGGTACCCATCAACTTACTCCCCCTCAAAATGGGAACAGCACAGTTAGAAATCAATGTTTCAGCACATTACATAAAACCTCAATAATTGACTCAATAAGGGTTGCCTCAAAATGAAATGTAAAATATATATATCACAAATAACATTAGTAAGAACTCTTCTATAGTAAGGACGTCCCTAAGAAGTTACTGGAAAAAGCTTATTTCAAACATCTAAATCTGGTAAAGCAAAGCAACAAATTCGATCTCTTCCAGTTCAGAAAACGCTCACTCAAGGTATGGCCAAAGATTTTATATTTTTTTGCTCTCTCAACCTTTGGACTAAACTGATTTTGACGAGTGCAAGACAGTGGCAGACATTTCATCTAGTTGCTGAAACATATTAGCAATGCCACAATAAACTGTGAAAATAGTCAATTTCACAAGTTTCTTAGTGTATAGATGAACTACTTATGACAAACTTAGAGTGGATAAATTCAGACAGCAGCAGTAGAGGGATTCTGAAAGAGACTAGCAACACATGCATGTCCCTTGGGTAGACTGAAGGTAGCAAAAAAATCCTCTAAACTGTACTGAGGCATTGAACTTCTTCTGTTATACTGTTTATTATCACTTCACCCAAACAACAGGGGGGACAAAGTGAACATCCCCAAGGCTAAGATGGAGTTTGACTACATGAACAGGGTTGTAGTAAATTAACCAGCGTGTAAGAAAATCAATCAGATGACAGGTACATCAAACGTTAAATCAACTTGACCCTTAAATTTATCAAGTAGAAGTCACTTTTTTTAAGGAAAAAAGTAGTGATCTGTTATGAGTTCAAAACAACTTTTAAGCAATGTATTTCTGTCCTGAAGCACATTATTTTGTCACAGTTCCTTTGCTTGAAAAATATTCAGGATATTTCCTAAATATAAATAAGGGTGTGTATATATGTGAAGTGGCGATGTCATTACCATTATTTTTTTTCTTTTCTGAATCAGGTTTATTTGAAATGCATATGACGTTCAAAAACAAAATACCAGTGGGATCATTTGGTCAAATGTCATGTTGCACACAAGACAGACGCTACAAAGCATATAGTGTTTAACTAGCAACAACCTGACAGTGAACTAGGTCAAGAGGCAAAGTATACCAATGAAATAAGAAAATAAAATGTCAGCTAAAAGAGAAAAGAAGAACATACTACTATGATGTATACATCTTCAAGCCATGGAAAGCAACCTCAGATGTCTTCTTTCAAAGAGCACAACAGTCAGCAGAAAAACTATTTAGTATACATTTAGAACTGAAACCAGGAAAAAAAGGACTTCTGGCCTAATCGAATTGTTGTATGATTGTAATGTGTACTTTTCCCCAAAATCGTATTGAAATTTTCATTGAGAGACAGGTGGTTGCTCCCTAGTCTAAACTGTAATGCCATTTACAGCTAGCAGCCAGACTTTGTAATTGCACTTAAAATAAAAAATAAAACAATTAAGGAAATATACACCATAATCTTATTTCAATTTGAGCCTCAAAGTGCTCAAATTTCAATTTGACTTCAAATCAACAAGACCTTTATCCTGGAATATACAATATCCCGAACTGGCAAAAGAGGTTTTTTTTATGCCTTTCAATATATACTGTATATGTATATAGGTTAAAAACTCTTCCATGACTTAAACAGCAGAAATCTAGCATCCTGAAGCTTCTTCTTTCGATGCTCCAAAAATCCCAGGAAAAATCTAGAAGCCCTGGTCCCTTTGGTGGAATTGGTGTTAAGCACTTTCCGTCATAGACTGAAATAAAATCAGAAGGAGAAAGAAAAAATGTTGATTTACTTTTAAGTTCAAGTTTTGAGCTTTGTCAAATAAATAACTAAAGCGTAAACATGTTACATTACAGACTGTCATTCAGAAATGGAGGGATATGGTAACTGATCTTGTTAATCAGATACTATATCATTCACAGAATACACATACACACATCACAGTTACATACCACACATTAATCAAAATGTTTAAAACATATTAAACCTTGAGTTTACATCATCTTTCCATAACAGGCTCATGCAGGGACCTGGGTTCGAATCCCACCATCGCTCTTTGCTGCATGTCTTCCCCTCTAAATCTCCCTGCCTTTCCTGTCACACTTCACTTACAAACTATCAAATAAAGCAAGAAAAACAAAACCAACCTTCTCAGGGGCTAGCCGTCCCTGGATCCCTGGGTTCGCCTGACCCTCAGCCTTTGAGTTGCCCACAGATGACTTGGGCCCAGCCTTGTCATTGTGCTTCACCTCCACATCAGCCTTCTTCCCATCCGTCTTTGAGTCCCCCTCCCCTTGGATCTCCTTTGGCCGCTTTGAAGAGGCCTGGAAATGGCGAAGGGGGTGAAAGAGAGACGGAATAGTTATGCTTACGTTGTTTTCTAAGAGAGAAAAAAAAAAAAAAACCTTCCTGTTCAATGTTGACTACGTATGAGACAGGCCTGCGGTTATCACTCACATCCGCGGAATCAGTGATTTTCCGTTTGGCTCCAGCCCTGTCGTTCTTCTCATCGATGATAAGGGCGCCCTCGTCCTCGTCGCTGCTGCCCTCTGTAGGCCCCTTTAGCGCCCCGCCAGTCTTCAGCGCCCCGCCAGTCTTCTGAGCCCCGCCGGTCTTCTGTGCCCCGCCGGTCTTCTGTGCCCCGCCGGTCTTCTGTGCCCCGCCGGTCTTCTGCGCCCCGCCGGTCTTCTGCGCCCTGCCGGTCTCCTCCCCGCCATCGGACGGTGTATCCTTCTTAGCTGGCTGGGAGAGGGAATGAGAAACACAACGGCAGGTTAGGCACAGGAACCGAAAGGTCAAAATGCAGTATGCACTGATTGCTTTGAACTTTGAACTCGTCTTTAGAGGATATACCATAAAATACATATTTTTTTTACCTCATAGCCAGCATGTGTGACAGTAGGGTTGTTCTCTATTTCCCAGAGGCCCTCGCTGAAACCTTTCCGTTTGGTGGGTTTTCCAAACTTCTCCTTACACTCTTCGTAGGTGAACAGATCCTTGGGCCCCAGAAAAGCCCTGACATCGTGGAAGGCACAAAGAGCTTAGAAAACAACTGCATACTAAACCTTGGCGACGTACCCAGGCCACTGCGGTAAGGCCTCAGCCTACATGGTACCCAGACCACTGCGGTAAGGCCTCAGTGCCTACATGGAACACACACTAATCCTGTAAGCTACCGGAGTGCCCCCAAATCATTTACGTCGTTTTTATACAGCTCTTTCTACAAGCACAGTCACAGAGGGCTGCACATATTCCCATAAAACTGCACCTAAACCAACCTAAAGTAGGTTTGAAGTAAGGATTCTTTTTTTGCTGACATGCTTGGTCAGCCGACCACATGAATGAGAGGCCTACTACTTCTAGCGGTAAAAGTCTGTATAGTAATAATAACATTTTAAGTATTGGACTCAGATGGCTGAGCGATTAGGGAGTCGTCTATTAATCAGAAGGTTGCCGGTTCGATTCTGGGCGTTACCAAATAATGTAGTGTCCTTGGGCAAGGTACTTCACCCTACTTGCCTTGGGGAGAATGTCCCTGTACTTAATGTATGTCACTCTGGATAAGAGTGTCTGCTAAGTACCTAAATGTAAGTATAATGATTAGAAATGGATACTTACGTCTCGTGTGTCCCGAAGAAGAACACTTGATACTTATTGGAGGGTGATTTGACAGCACCTTCAGGCAACTCATCAATCTGTCGATGAATGAGAAAACAGTGTGTGTGTAAACACTCTTATGACAACATATGCTGTATTAACACACCGTCAGATGAGACAGGTGAGTGAAACAGGACGCACTTTCATAATCCTGTCGTTGGTGTTTCGGGGGAGGGAGTCAGATGGCTAAGCAGTTAGGGAATCGGACTAGTAATCTGAAGGTTGCCAGATCGATTCCCGGCCGTGGCAAATGACGTTGTGTCCTTGGGCAAGGCACTTCACCCTACTTGCCTCGGGGGGAATATCCAGAAGTCACTCTGGATAAGAGCGTCTTCTAAATGACTAAATGTAAATGTTTCTCCCATGCTCGGTCACAAATATATCTCACAAGGTGCCATGTTAAATTAAGAATGCACATAGCACGCTGCACTGTGAGTGCCTTGTCTCAGTAGTCTAAATTCAATCCCATTCACTTTCAAGGGAATGTACGTTTTACCTTAAGTAGTTAGAGGGCTATGGAGCGCACACACACAGTCTGTCAGCTGTGTGTGTTTCAGGATAAAGCTCATCTGTCCAGTGAAAACTGAACACAAACCCACACATAAGTACCCATAGTCCAAACTATACAAGATCAACCAATCAAGGTGGTGGTTGTGGCTCCAGTAAGGTCCTCACAGCTGTGCACCAAACTCACTGTAAACTAAGATGTCATGAACCATATTAGAACAGATACATTCAGACCAATTAGGGTTTATTCTGCATGTTTATTGAATTTCCTTCAGGATCAATAAAGTAAACTGAATATTAGAAAAAGATGTGTGTTCATCTCATTTTGTTAAAGGTTTCCCTTACATTTGACACGTTAATCCATAACAAGAATATACAAATATTGCATATATTAAGTATAGTACAGATTACCAAGGACCAGCTGTGATTGCTTACATTTACTGGTCCAACTTTTATGGCTTCAACCTTGATTTAAGTCAACAGCTCGAAGTTCCATATATTTCCCTGAACTACATTATTTAAATCATCATAATATCTCATCTTACACAATCCGTCAGGCTAGCCATCCATGACGGTTAGGACAACGTGCCCGTGACCCAGCCCGCCTCACTGCAACTCCCTCTTCGGGCACCATGACAGGAGGGCCTGTACACGTGCCCAGATAATGCCAGTGTGAAAGATTGTGAATGGCGTGTGCGAGGCAGGGCGTAGACAGGTCGGATAGAGCGGGGTCGTTAAAATTATTGTTGTGAAGGATCAAGCACAAGACTTGTTGGTTTTAGGATTGTATTGTCCCCTGTGAACGACTAAAATTGAGATTACAAGTACATTTGTTTAGTAGGCTATTTAATATGAAACTCAGAAATAGTAATGGAGGCCATGGTGACTGTTGGTTCAGTAATATGACTTAATGAAAACAGTACCTAATATCCATGATTAGCGCTGTTAGTGGCCCATGTTAAAGTGTCTGTAAGTTTCACACGGCTGCGGCTGTTCTTCTGAAAACTACAGGATTTCGAGTATCCTTGAAATGTGATTGAACTGAATCCATTCCTTCGGTAGTGGCATTTATCAACACTGCTGCCGCCAAAACGTGTGGGCTGTTACAGATTAACTGGTTCAGCCGCTAACTGCTGCTTCAGGCTTGCTCTAATCATGTAAAACAGTTACAACGTCGATTCAAAGTTTCAATTTTGCACATTATGATTATGTCGCTGTAACGTTTTAAACCTTACATCCCATTCAAGTGGCGTGTCAGGACAAATTTAGGAACCCAGAACGGTTGGGTTTACATGTAAAGCGGGATTTAGTATTTGTTTACATACACTGGGGTCTGAACAGTCAAGCTCACAATTGGAATAAGGTTAGGCCTCTATAACAAAGTGAAAGCGTTTGCCGGACTATCATTCAGTACCCAACACTAAAATAAGCGTCCGAGCTCAACGTATCCTACACGGTATATTAGAATATCCAAAATTTAAACAATAAATAGGCTAGCTAGTCTGCACTCGTAACGATTTAAAGCGGGCAACCATAAGCTACACAAATAAACTTTTGCATGGACGCGGTAGGCCTCATTGCACAGCATAGCTTATAGTTAACAAATGGAACATGAAGCTGAGGAACCAACATATTGCTACTTAAAACAGATGGTAAATCTACAAAGTTCCTTACCCTTGCGGGCCAATGAGGATATCCCTTCATTTTCGCAAACACGAGATCCCCAGGCTTGTATTCCTTTTGCCTATTGGATCTCGGCATATTTTCCCCGAAAGTAGCCTACTAAGCTTTCTACGCTGTAAATCTGAAAAGCAAAATAACACTAGATACAAAAATAAGTGTATTTCTTGTTCAACAATTCGATAACGTTAGGTCTTCGGCTTTGACATCAAAATTGATCACGCGTTGAAAATTGGAACATGGAGGCTAGCGAAAATTCGCACGTTTTACTACTTCTGTGGCGTGCGTTAGTTAAGATGCTGTATATTCCTTGTTTTAAAATAAATACAAATATATTCCCTCGGATCTGCTACTTAATGGTCATTCGACTTGTTTTTGTTTGAAATTGAAACCGCTTCCCTCTTCTCAGACGCATACCCTGGTAGCTAGATAATTCTAGTTGCAACGAGATCGATTAGTGTGGTCTACCCTGCGAATAAAACGTAGCTAGGCGCCATGGCATGTTCTGTTCAGTTCGAACCGAATGCCTCTTAGACAGTGGTAATCACACACAGAGAAATCCTGTCGTCGCAGTTCCGTGGGCAAAGTACAAAAAATACACATATGATAGGCTGGCTATATTATAAAACAAACTAAATGTCATTCTACTCTGTCAACCTGCAGTGCTGTTGAGATGGGTTGACCTTAGCTCGTGGGAAAAATATATATATGACAGAGAATATAGGTTTGTCCTTACCAAAGGCAGCGCACACCCCATTACAAATTGAAAAATACATGTATTGTAAAAGGCTATACATGTTCTTACTCTAAGCATATTACCAAATAGAAATGTATGGCCAACGTCGGTTTTTATCAAACAAGTCCAGTAGAATGCGCAGGAACACTTGCGCCGAAGCTGCGCAAAAAGTAGCTACTCGAACAGTTCTGTATTGAGCGCATCATCAATGGCAGCAGCAGCAAAAATGAACATGCTATCATTTTCAAATACAATTTGATATACATTTCACATTTCAAAGGTCCCTTTTGCGTGGGAACCAGTGTTCTTGCGCAAATCATCTCCAGATCATGCGGTATTACAAGTCGCACGGAATTGTCTTAAACTGCGCACGAAAAGACTGTTAATCCACCCTCAGCGGCCTTTGACGCACTAATCAAGCAGTGAATCCCCGGTCACAGTTTGGAATTATGGCTGTACTCTGTTTTGTTTGAAAGCAAGTTATTGCTGTTTTCGCCATCGGAAAGCCACGTGTAGTTTGTTATTGTTTTTCCTCAGGCGAATATTATCCAAAACAAAGCAAGCGCATTCTGCGTTTCAGCAGTTTGCATCTGTGTAATACGCCAGTCACACGACAAGAAAAAGGCCTTTTCGTTTGAAGTGTGTAGCGAGGTAGCTCCTTTGTACCTTGCATTCTATGCCCCCAACGAGTTCGTACATAAACAACAATAATGTCTTTGGTAGCCTACGGGAGCAGTGATGACAGCGATTCAGAGGAAACTTCAACATCTGGTAGCAAGTCTGCAGGTCTTTTCGCCCTTCTCCCCTCTCCCAAAAAGTCTATATCTGGACCACCAAACAGAGATGCATCAACACACTCCTCTGCGATAAGGAGCACTTTGTCCAACGACGATGCTGCCGAGAACACACCGGCCCGGTCTCAAACACTGAAAGGAGGGCTGCTTTTTGACTTGCCTAAACCGAAGAAGCGAACAGAGCCTGTGAAAATCACCATACCACAACTTAATAAAGATGTAAGTTGACCAGTTATTTTGAAGTTTATCTCCATGAATGAAAAGTAGTTTCAAAATGAGACGACTCAATATCGTGACGATGTTATTGTTTACAGTCAGATTCAGATGAAGACGAACCAGCCAGGAAGAGAGCGGTGCCCCAGGTAAGAAATGTCTTGTTTACATTTTACAATCTTCTCAATGTCTAAACTTAGTCAACCTTAGACTGAACTGTCTAATTTATTAATCCACATCCCCCCATTGCACCTCTTTCTGCCTTCCTGGTTAAGGGGTTAGGCCTCTCCTCTCTCTTACCGCAACCTAGAAACATGACCATAAAGGAGACCGGCAGGTCCCTGGTGCCACACACCCTCACCAAGCGCCCCGACCCTAAGGCCTCCAAGCCCACCAAGCCCTCCGTCACCCAGGGCCTCTCCAACTCCAGCGCCTCCCCTTCTGCCATTAAGGCCGCAGCCAAGTCTGCCGCCCTGCAGCTAGCCAAGCAGATGGCCGCGGACGACCAGGAAAGCGACGAGGAACTCTCCCCAGAGAACTACTTCTCCCTGGGGGACAACTCACTGCCTCTCCCCGCCGTGGATCCCAGCTTGGATCCAGAACCCGGAGCCCCTTCGGCTCTACTACCTAATCCGGCGGCGGCGGAGACCGGATCCTTCCAGTCCGACGCTCCCCTGGAGTTTGGGCCGGGCGGCGAGGAGGCATCTGGGAGCGTGTGGGTGGGTCAGCAGCATGCACCGCTACATCCTCAGTACCTGGAGCCCTCTGTTGAACCTGCGCCGGAGCCCCTCCCACAGGTAACGGGAGATCAGGAGGTTACTGATGTCTGGGTTTACAGTTCTTCTGTGCAGAAACATGCTCCAGTGCAGTGGTTCTCAATCCTGATTCTAATAAATGAGTCATTATCAAGCTCAACAGAAGCCTGATAACAACCCATTCATTTGAATCAGGTGTTTTGAAGCAGGGAAACGTCTAAAACATGCAGGGCAGGGGGGCCCGAGGACCAGGATTGAGAACCACTGCTCTAGTGGTTATAATGCAACAATAGAGCAGCATCTACTCATAATATCTTGTTACCGGGCAGGGTTACTACAATGAGGCATACTACCAGAGCCCTGATCCGTCATTGGCTGAGGCAGACGAGCCTGGCTCCTCCGGCCTCTTCGATGATGAAGCGGTAAGCCTCGGTCGTTCACTCTCCCAACGCAGCACTACACATGCTGCTTCATGTACACACCGCCGTTGTCATTTTCACACTGCCCCAACAAACACCAACAGGTATATCATACCAATTCAACACAACAATTGTATGGCTGTTGGTGTTTGTTTGGCCAGTGTTGAACTGGCCCTTAGCTGGTTAGCACCAGAGGCTGATGTGTTGCTGTTGTCCCTAGTTCCGGAGGCTGCAGGGGAAGAGGAACAGGGGCAAGGAGGAGGTGAAGTTCCTGGAGATCAAAGGAGACGACCAGCTGAGTGGCAACCAGCAGTGGATGGCGAAGAGCATCACTGAGGAGAAGCAGGAGCGCAAGTCTTTCAGCAAGGTGAGGGGGGGCGGGGGACAGGCTCTGGGGGAGAGACACAGGCTTTGGGGTAAAGAGACAGGTTCAGGGGGAAAGAGACAGGCTCGGGGGGAGAGAGACAGGCTTTGGGGGAAAGAGACAGGTTCAGGGGGAAAGAGACAGGCTCGGGGGGAGAGAGACAGGCTCGGGGGGAGAGAGACAGGTTCAGGGGGAAAGAGACAGGCTCTGGGGGAGAGAGACAGGTTCAGGGGGAAAGAGACAGGCTCGGGGGGAGAGATTAAAGAGATGAGCATGACCGCTAGGAAGGGTGGGTGTTGTCACCTTCTTACACACCTACTAACCCTGATTCATCCTCATCCTGGTCATGCTGTGGAGGTCGAGGTGCCTGAATTACTGCAGAAACAAGGATAGCTTTATCACACTGCATTTCTTAAACCAAATCCCTGCCTGTGTCTGCTAAGTGTAGTACAGTAGTACCTGATATCTGACCTTTTACCTACCTGCACTTGTGTTGACAGAAAAAAGGAGACCAGCCCACAGGACAGCAACGCCGCAAGCACCAGATCACATATCTGATCCATCAGGTGGGTGACACACTTCCATCTACAATTCAAACCGTTAATAAAACACTCCACAGTCACACCCTGACCCGTGTTTAGGGTTTACGTAACGTTTCATTTTGTAGCAACCATCCCATTTTGCATGTCAAACCGAAACGAACGATGCTTTGACGGTGCTGAAGAACACGTTGTAGTCCCAGATGTGATGCTTCCCTGAAGCTAATTTCAGACTATCATGTCCTGCTTCCGCAGGCTAAGGAACGGGAGCTGGAACTGAAGAACAACTGGGCAGAAAACAAGCTGACCCGTCGGCAAACACAGGCTAAATACGGCTTCTAACCCCGGAACTCCTCCTGGCATGCAGAATCCTCCCCTCCATGATTTAGGATAGCGCAATCCAAAGCAAGAGTCCCTCATCTTTGAGGAAGTACTGTAACCTGGCGACCATAACCTAGCGACAGAAGATCCCTGTCCTGCCCACTCCATATCTTCCTGGATACCCTCAACATAATACTTCCCTCCTCTTACCCCGTATTGGTTGACCTCAGATTTGTGTTACTTCCAACCTTGTTGATTTATACTAGTTTTGGTGGACTGTTTTTGTATCGTGTGGGTCCTGTAGGGAATGCAGAGTCTACACTGTGAATGAGCTGCTCACAGTTGTCACTAAATTGGCTTTTTTTGGAAATCGTTGTTAGATGCACTTCACCATGTCTGTGGTTTGACCAGGTGAGGAATATATAAATACCCAGCATATTTCACTTGGTGCTGGACAAGACATTGGAATTTCCAACTAAAAGTAGTGAACATTTAAATAAAAAGAACATTTGTGCAACCATTCTTTCTTGGGATATCCAGTACATCTTTGATAATGGTTCAGCTTTTTAACTTCCTACGAAGTTGGACCTGGTACAATTGGTTAATGCTTGTTGGACATCCTTTTTGTAGAATAGAGTGGGCTATGACATCTATACAAAGCCAGGAATTTCCCTCCAGACTGATTGAGGTTTAATGAAACCGTGAATAAGGTGTGTGATCCGGAGGAACACTGCCTTTGTCTCTCTGGTTATGGATACCCTGGCTCAGAAAAAGGAATGTGGATTTCCAGGATTTATTTTACATTTACCATCCTCTGGTCGAGACTTTCCAAATGGCTTCTGAGCAACGTATTATATTTGGATCTAAATTAGTTCTAGTCTGCTGTTTTGTAAACAAGTGGACATAATCAATGTTGTGTGTCCTTGTTCTGTCACAGACAGAATCTAATCTTAGTAGGAAGTCAGTTGGCTTCCAACCAGTGTATAGTTATGTGAAACATGACTTCAAAATGGCACCTGTCCAATCCTTGAAGATGGTTGAAGCCCTATAAAAATATTTTTAAGTGTTTCAAGGATAGCTTCCTTAAGTGGATGCAATTAAAGCCAGCAGACAACAAAGTCTTAGGATCATGGTGTCACTGACAGCAGCTTCTTAGACATCCTTCATTATCTGGTTTCCAGGAGAACTTAAGCGGAGAAACCTACTCGAGATCTTTCGACATAAAACATTTACTAAGTTGATAAGTGTTTTAGATATGTAAGAATTTGCAGTGTTATTAGATTGGCAAAAACAAAATACTATCCAAGTAAACTACTCTTGAGTTTTACCCTACACTGTGTATTTGTTTTGTGGGTGTGATGTTTAAATTGAAATAAAAATGTAATTTCTGCTCTAATCATTAAAAGCTCTTTTGTAATTACTTTTTTACATTGTTACATTACAATTACAGTGTTACACAGACTAAATCTGTAGAAACGGGTTTATTTCTTGGTTTGACAGTTCCACTGGATTTGAAATGAAAATAAATACAAACCTATATTGTAATAAGAATAGATTCACATATGCTGTTTATTATGATGTACAGCAAACCCATTTCTGTGTGGAGAAACACAGCTCTGTTGACATTAAAGTGTTGCTAGTTTCAGCAGTCTTTGATGGACAGGCAGTAGACAAGACTACTTGTCTGGTTTGTCTTTGACTTCCTTGTTTGCGTCGGGACCTGCTGCTGTTTCTGACGTGGTGGCTGAAGGCTTGGGAGCAGCAGGAGCTGCCTCCATTGATGCTGCTGCTGCTGCTGCTGCCTCCGGAGCTGCTGCTGCCTCCGGAGCTGCTGCTGCTGCCTCCGGAGCTGCTGCTGCTGCCTCCGGAGCTGCTGCTGCCTCCGGAGCTGCTGCTGCTGCCTCCGGAGCTGCTGCTGCTGCCTCCGGAGCTGCTGCTGCTGCCTTCGGAGCTGCTGCTGCTGCCTCTGGAGCTGCTGCTGCCTCCGGAGCTGCTGCTGCCTCCGGAGCTGCTGCTGCCTCCGGAGCTGCTGCTGCCTCCGGAGCTGCTGCCTCCATTGATGCTGCTGCCTCCATTGATGCTGCTGCCTCCGGAGCTGCTGCTGCCTCCGGAGCTGCTGCTGCCTCTGGAGTAGTAGGAGCTGTCTCTGGAGCAGTAGGAGCTGCCTCTACTGATGCTACTGCCTCTACTGCTGCCTCTGGAGCTGATGCTGCTGCCTCTAGAGATGGTGCTGCTTCCTCTAGAGATGGTGCTGCTGCCTCTAGAGATGGTGCTGCTGCCTCTGGAGATGGTGCTGCTGCCTCTGGAGCTGATGCTGCTGCCTCTAGAGATGGTGCTGCTGCCTCTAGATATGGTACTGCTGCCTCTGGAGATGGTGCTGCTGCCTCTAGAGATGGTGCTGCTGCCTCTAGAGATGGTGCTGCTGCCTCTGGAGCAGTAGGAGCTGCCTCTACTGATGCTACTGTCTCTCCGGCTGCCTCTGGTGCCGATGCTGATGCCTCTGGAACTGAACCTGCAAAGGCTTCTGAAACCGCCTTTGCAGCCGCCTCTGGAGCAGCTGCAACACCTGCCTCTGAAACCGCTGCCACACCTGCCTTTGGAGCAGCTGCAACACCTGCCTCCGAAGCAACCACCACACCTGCCTCTGGTTCCTCTTCCTGCTGTTTCTGTTGCTTTAACAGAAGTTTAAGCCCTCTGGGGCTGCCTTGAAAGGGCACCACAGACATGGGAATTTGCACAGTGTTTATCCCGTTGACCTGTCAAAACAAGAACATTCCAATGAGTTTCACGGCAAACGAACAACTGCTGGAGAGGCCCCTCTCTAGGCACAGGTATTGTCCATTCTCTCCGACAAAACACCTCTTTGGGTTGTTCGGTTCTGCGTCAAAATATCGTCTATGGAATAATTGCATTAAGAAAATAATTGTGGAATGCCACGGGCAACACAGAGCCGAAAAACAATTTGGTCGGGAAGTTGGGTCCGGGGTTTCTCGGTTGGGGAAAAACTATATCCGAACAAGAGCTGTTCGGACCAATCAAATTGTCAGGGCGGGCTTTATACAATGATGGACAGATGATCAACAGTAACGTAATCCAACCACATCACCAAGGAGCACTTCGGTTGAATTTGTTTTCAACAAACAACATACTACGTTGTTCTGATTGGCTGTAGGTCTATTCAATTGAGCGAAAAGGGAATTTTTTTCCGGGTTCGGTTGAAACGCCCCATACTCACAGCCCAACGGAGCGGTATCAGACTCATATTCTGACTAGAATTATGAGTATGACAGCGTCAGGCTAAGAAAGTATTAGTTTAATGATCTGATCTTACCGTGACCTCGCACCAGTAATCTCCCAGGTCTTTGATGGGCTCGTCTGGAAGTCTCAGAGCATGAGGAGGGACGACTATACCTTGCTGGAGGGAGAAAGCTGTTAAAGATGAACACTTATCATCGCTAATCTTTGATCCAGTGAGTTACACATTTTTAAACCAGTCCTACCTTAAGAAATTGCCTGCGGACGATCTCTGAGGTGATCACATAATCAAGAGACATTTGCTTTGTGATTTTCAACTCCATGTTCTTCAGGAATTCCACGGTCTGCAGACATAGGAGGCAATGTTTCTTAAGGTAGACATGCTAGCCTGCTGTGACTGAAATCTGTAGCAACATTGAAGGTACAGACATAAATATCTTTACTAACCATTT
Organism: Hypomesus transpacificus; assembly: GCF_021917145.1. Taxonomy (NCBI): domain Eukaryota; kingdom Metazoa; phylum Chordata; class Actinopteri; order Osmeriformes; family Osmeridae; genus Hypomesus; species Hypomesus transpacificus. The sequence continues at coordinate 9,467,253 of NC_061063.1, forward strand.
GCCCAGTGCGTGTTTGAATTCTATCCTCCACTTTCCCCTCCCGTAAAAGCTGTAATAGAAAATTATTTGATGAATGCTTCTTTAAACAAAAGGCAATTTGCAACTGTTAAGCATTTGAGTTGTACACTCACTCTCAATTCCTCAGAAAACATCTCTTTGTTTTCTGGTGATGGGTACACTGCCAAGCCTTCTGCCAAAAGCTTGTTGCGCCCTAAAGATTTCTTGACGATCACCGTGTCTCCTCGACCACCGAGCTCTAAATAGCGAACGAAGAATTAAGGGAGTGCATTATGACAAATCATCTTTGAAATAAAAAGAGATTCTTCATGAGAAACACAGGTGTAAGCAAACTAACATACTTGCAACAGTCTGTGTAAGAATGAGCTCCATCTTCTCTTTAGGCGCATGTTTGGTGTCCTCCACTACTTTGTAAACACGATGTCGCCGCGGGTGTAGCCTGGGCGGACGACCCTCTTTGGACAGCGGCACCTGCCACCAACGTTCAACCACAACTGTATTCTGCGAGGGCGAGACGAGAGATGCAGCGTTAGCTAGCACTAGAATAGCACCGTATCGTTAACTGGTTATGGCTAACTAACTAAAAGCTATTAACCCCGTTTGAGTTTAGTTGGAATATACATTGATAACCTTTAGATTTACCATACCGTCTACTCAATCTCAATTAAGGGTGGTCCATATTGCTCTCTTGTGTCACCTGGCTGTCACTCATTTTCCTACCGGGTTTTAAATCAGACGTTTTAACTGACAAATGTTGCCATCCGATTTACTTTTAAAGCTTACCTTGCATGCCGTTTGTGAAAAACATTGAACATGGGAATGTGATAAATCCCGCACCAAACCCTGAAGGGCACGTCGGCTGGTACTCCACATGGCTAGGTTAATATGCTAACTAGCATACACTTCTTACAGAAGACGTTTCTGTTATACAAACGCACTACGGTATGAATGCCCGGTTTGATCTAATGCATCTAACCGGCGTGACACTGCTACTGTAAATGATGTTATGGTCCTTACATTATTAACATCTTGAAAGGTAGCTACCTAAGCTTATCACCCAGGACCAAAAGTAGCAAGCTAGGAAAGCTGTAAGTGTAATCATATGACGTAGTTACTTGCGCGACTCCTGTGGGGCAGGGATAGGACCCCAAAATGTGTTTATTCTAAAGCCTGACCACAGATCTGAGGATGTGCGTGTGTAACTATGTTATGACTAGCATAACGTTATTTACGCTAGTAAAAAACACTCATATCTTGCATCCATCCAGGAAACCTGGATTTTCACAATGTATGCTTCATGTTTTGGCTGCTTGCAATGTTTGGGACTACCTCGTTGTTATGATCAGTGACCTATGCTCTTTTGTAAAGCTCTCTCTTGGAAGTCGCTTTGGATAAAAGCGTCTGCTAAACGCATAAATGTAAATGTTAACCGTACTAGGCTATACATATTAGTTAGGTAGAGTTATTATAATTTCCAAATATTTTAGTAGTGTGTCTAATAAATGGCCATTCACTGTGCCATTGTATAAAGAACAGAAATACCTTAGATGTTAAAGGAAAATCAGTCTACACACACATAAAATCATGGTGAAAAGGAACAAATAAACTCTCTTGCGGTTTGTTTGTTTATTTAATGGGCAAGATCGAATCTGTACCATTGAGGATCATCAATTTAATCAGTGTCAGTGGTCCAACACCACTGAGGCCTCTCAGTTGAAGTCAATGATAATTTGAAGAAGGAGGGCACCAGGGAAGTCTGTGGTGATGATTCCAAAACGTAAATTCTGCCCCATGCGTGCAGTCAGGTAGTCGTAGATACGGGCGTTGATACGCTGGGCGACGGCATTGGGGTAAGCGAAGACCCCGGCTCCGCTGCCGTAGGTGAGGAAGATCTCGGCCTTGTTTCCCACGATAGCCATGTCCAGGTGTTCCTCAACGCTCTGCCACTTCTCGTTCACGTGCAGGAGGGTGGGCACCTGAGGGAAAACAAGGAGTGAGAATCAAATTCACAATTCAACTTACGTGGTCACCAACTGTTAAATAGTTTCTTGAATTGCCATTGGGACTATCTTGAAATAGATGAATTGAACTGAATTGAACTGAATCATATTGAACTCAGTTGAACTGAATTGAACTGTCTTTACCTTCCAGTCGTCCGCGATGTTCAGGGACCCGTAGCGCATTCCCAGGTCTGGTCCGGCAAAGTCCTGCAGGACGATGAGCTTCCCCCGGGCCTCACCCACCGTGGGCACGAGCCGGCTGTGCCACAGCAGGTCCCAGTGGGCGTAGCGGTGGATGTAGCTCACAACCGGGCCGTAGATATCGTAGGTCTCGCTGAACTCCTCCTTCAGCCGCATGAGCACCGTCTCGCTGGGGTACTCGGACAGGAACTGGGCCACGTCCTCCAGCACGTGGCCGAAGTGCGCCCGCTGGTAGGAGACGCCGTGGTGGAGGGTCAGGTTCCCCCGGACGTTGCGGACGCGGATGTCCAGGAAGCGGACGCCGGCCCGGAGCTGGGAGGCCAGGCTCCAGGACTCGCACTCCGCCAGGGCCCCGCCATACAGCGCCATGGTGTTGTGGGTCCCAGGGAGGGTGACCTCAGATAGCGAGCGGCTATCTGGGATGCCCCCCATCCAGGAAGGGTTGAGGAACTCTGGGTTGGCCGTGTCGTCGTAGTCGGGCCTCTGAATGGTGCTGCCAGTGGTGCTAATGACTCTGCGATTGGGTGGAATGACAATGAGTTATAGGCAGAAAAAAAGTGTGCCTGGATTGCCCCGGATGGGTGAGCATACCAAGTGGGATGAGGCCTATGTATTTATATATCAAATAAAACAGTGTGGTTAATGTTTCACAACATAAATCCCTCAAACTGGTCCCTTCCTCCAGTTTTTCTGTTGCCTGACCTGATTGATTGGACTCCCTTTAAATAACTTACCCAGCTAAGACGATGAGTTCCACGAACATCTTCCCAATTTGCAGGGAGGTTCGTTTGGGACTTGTCATGTCTGATTCCTCGGTAATGAGAACAGGATCTATATGTAGAATGTGACAAGAACAGAGACTGAACAACAGGGTTAAAGGGTTAGTACACGCAGACTGTACTGATCAACAGACAACCACTTTGGCAAAAATGATAAATAAATACACCCATAACACCACACCGAGGGAAGATGAAAGTGTATTGCAGCTGTTGATCCTATTTCAAAAGAAGTGTTATCTAGAGGGAGGCCTGGAGATAACATGTACATTTGTACAAGTGAAAGTTAGAGTAGTTTTCCCACCTGGAGATGGGCTCTGAAAAACATAGACAAGATAATATTGTTGACAGTCAATCATTACACAAGTCAAGCTGTGGGCTGAGTTCAGTTCAGTACTGTTATCCTCTATATTTCCAGTCCATATTATCTGAAATACCCCAAGGCCTATAAGTGTAAAGTTAACCTGCACTTTCACAAATTAAAATACTCCTCTAGCCTCAGAAAATAATGTCAGCCAATAAAAAAAAAACATTGGGAACAATTAGGTCAACATTCAAGCTTTGGGTGAGCTGGATGTGAACTCCATTCACCCCTGTGAGGAATTTCCATAGCCGGCTTAACATTTCTAATCCCAATGAGAACCAAATCAGGAATGAGCAACCTCACCATTACACAGGAGTAAAAACTCACAATGAAGTTACCTGATGTCAAAAGATAGGAGTCTTCAGCCTGACTGACCTGCTGACAAAGGGGGAGAGAGAGGAGGGAGAGGAGGAGAGAGAGGACAGAGCCTGACTGAGTGAGCCAGCGAGTTAGCCTTGGGTGAAAAGGGGGCATGTTGATGCTGCAGATCTGGTGGAAAGCCGGGGGGTTCAGCGTCAGAGCGAGAGGGGGTGGGGGGGGGGGGGAAGCGAGGAGGCAAGTCGGAGGGCGCATGAACTGTCACGCCACTGTTTCAGTCGGCGCACGAGCACAACAACAAACATGCTCTCACCCCTTGTCTCTCTCTCTCTCCCCCTCTCTCTCTCTCTCTCTCTCTCTCTCGCTCGCTCTCGCTCTCTCACACACACACATACACACACTGCATGTATGCACACTAACAAATACACACACTACAAATAAATTCAGTGTTATTTTTTTATAACTAACTGTTTGGAAAACAATACACTGAGGTTACATATTGGTCATTAATCTTTTTATAATAGTTAAGTAGAATGTCTGTGGGATAACATACTTGTTAAGTAATGCTCATTTGGGTCTTCCCTTTGGCACTTGTTTAGTTTTTCACAATGTATGCTTCATGTTTTGGCTGTTTGCAATGTTTGGGACTACCTCGTTGTTATGATCAGTGACCTATGCTCTTTTGTAAAAATCTCTCTTGGAAGTTGCTTTGGATAAAAGCGTCTGCTAAATGCATAAACGTAAATCTAAATTTAAGTCATCCATATATTGACAAAGACACTTTATCTATATTGCCAGAAAAGGTTGGTTTATGATGTTCAGGACTAACACTTCAAGACTGTTGATTAACGTTTCAGTCAACATGACTAAAACATATTTTCTCAATGAGTAAAATGAGTCCATGAAGGTAAAAACACATGTTCAGTTACTCACATGGCTTTAACCACAAATTACATCATTCAGTAGATGCATGTATCCAAAGTAGCATACAAATAGAGCATAGGCACAAAGCAGACCTACAGCAGAATGACCAAACTGACTTAAGCTGACAATGCACACAATTGTTGTTGTTTTTATTTTGTTTTTCATATTTTATTCATAAACAAATAAAAAATTAATATGTAGGGCGTAAGTTGAAGACAAATACTTATTTCATTTTATTTAATAAGCACTGGTTACTGATTTCAGAAAGCTAATGGTGCAAATATGTTATTTGTGAGATCTCTTTTTAACCTTTGTGCTCTATTCATGAAAGTGGCAGTTGGTTTCTTTTTTTCTTTCACTTCAAGTTCAGGTGAACACCAACTCTTAGGAAAGGTGTGGCTGAGTAGTTTACATGGTATCCCATAACGCAATAGAAACTTGGCTACTCTCACCATGTCCCGCTCTGCTTTGGTTACGCAGAGGCAGGGTACTTCAACCAATCAGGACGGGCTAAACCATACTTCCACGTTCCCGTGTTCTTCTTTTGCACAGAAGGCGGGACTTGTCTGAAAGCAAAGGATATGGTGGAAAGAAAATAGACCGCTATTGATAGAAGGATAACGATAGCGTTATCGGAGGTAAGCTGACCAATATACCAGGCGCTTTAGAATGTTTTGTAAAGGTCTTGATATTTCATCTGAAAGTAGACTCGAGTGGTCCTTTTTATTTTAGACAGAAGACTATGTTTACGTTTTCAGGAAATGAATGCAGGCATACGATAACGAAAGTGTATAGATTTACTGAAATGCTAATTCAATTAAATAATGGGAGCGGTTAATGTTTAGGATTTGAGGGCCAAACACATTTTGGGTCGGAAATGTTTTTTTAAATGCCAGTAGCCTAATTATTTTAAACGTCCACGAGACACACCCACTCTTCAAGAGTGTTTTCCCCTGCATTGCAGCCTTGAGACGGATGACTAATGGAACAAATGAAATGAGAGTAAATGGCATTTTCCAATAGGTTTGTACAAGCGGACTCTGTAAATCTAATACAGTGGTTCAGTTGTATGAGTAACTAAAACGTAAAGTATAAACTCACTAAATGTCCTCGAATCTCAAAATTCTCCCGGATCGGAATTATCAGCCTACTTAAAGTTCATATAAGGTTTATGTAAAAATGCATTTAAGTTTGTTAAGTAACTAGAAAGTTTGTTGAGGTTAGGAATAGCCTAATAGTTTTCAAGATATTAATGGCCAAATAAGGCTTCGCAGATCAGACATTTGTGAGTGTGACAATGTTAAAAAAATAAAAAATACCAGGAACTGAACACAAAAATTTTACATGCATTTGCTTTGGGACCCAAACATTATATAAAAGAACTTCTGAAAATCTGAAACAGTGGTGCAACCACTTTCCTGGATTTGTCACAGAATGACCCTAAAATGTTCAAGTTTCCAAACATGTTCCACAAAAAAAGTTTTTAATTTACACAATCTGAAAATAACCAGAATAATATGTCACTAATTTGTCCATCCTTCAAATTCCCCATCCAGCTTCCCCCTCCGTTTTCCTGTGAGAGAGCGTCAGCTACTCAACCTTAGAGCTGCATCCATGGCGAACGCTCAGCAGATCAAAAATACGGCAGTGAAGGTGCTTGTCTGTGTGGAGAAGGTGTCTAACTTCGCCTCCTCCATCAACCCTCTCTTCGGCATCGTGACGGCTCTGGTCGGGGTGGCTCGCAAGGGCCTTGAGTGCGAAGAGGTCCATGCCCTGGACAAGGACTTCCAGCAGGTCCACAGCAAACTGGAGAGCATCTCCAAGAAGAACCAGCAGTGCCTGCGTCAGATCCGCATCGACGAGGTCAACGAGACCTTCGGGAAGTACGAGGAGTACATCAAGTACCAGTACGCGGCCTTCTCCAGCATGGTGGCGCTAGTGAAGAAGGATCCGGAGAACGCCGACCGCCACATGGCGTACTTCGAGAAGGTCTACGAGAGGTACAAGAGTGACATGAGTCTGGACGTGTACTATCGCGGCGTCATGGGAATGGGGTCCCTCTTCGGGAGGCCCCTGCTGAGCGTGTACCTGGAGCACTGCGGGGGCGACCGCCAGGTGATGGAGAGCAGGTGCTCTCACTTGGGCCACCTGTTCCACATGGGTCTGATCGCCCTCATAGGCTACACGGCCGTTACCGAGGACGACGAGGACGAGGTCAGGGAGAAGTGGGCGAAGCGTGTGGAACACATCCAGGAGAAGATGCAGGAGGTTCTGAGCCGATGCAGCCAGGAGAGTCAAGACTTGAATGGGACGTCGGGGTCAGGGTCGGGTCTGGCTGGGAGATGAGGATCTGGTGGTTGCATACCACCAAATCCTCATCTACATTGGGAAGAAGAGGTCTACACCACTCTCTGGTTCCAAACTATTTCTATTGGACCAAGTCAATAAATGCAATCATATTTAGGTACAAATATGACTATAAAACCTGAAAATATTTGTTGTAGGCAATATTTGTATCTGTTTGTGTGATCTTTTGCCATCAATCTTTTGTTTTTTCTTTATCATGTTAAGCAATTTCTTGGAACAAAAACTTATGTTAATGTCCACAACTGCCTTATATGCTGCCTATGAATAAAAACTGAATATGTCAATGTTTGTAGCCTACACTGTCTTTAATAAAGAGGTGCGACTCCCAACCTTTGGGCCACGGCCCACTAGTGGTCCGTAAGGGTAGTGCAGGTGGGCTGCCAAACCAATGAAAACAAAAAAAAGAATGAATATCTAAATATTTATATATAGGCCTACTGTTGGTAAAGGATTATAAAAATTCGTACACATGTTAAAACTACATTTTGACTACATTCATAATGACCGAAACGCCAATATTTACAGTTGGCACGTTGACGTTAGCCCAACTGACATTTCTGCATTAACTTGCATATGCACTAGTACGCGCCACTTCCGTATTGCGCAAGCCAGACGAACAACTTCCGGTAGCTCGCAGTTACGATTGTTTTCGCAAACAAAATGCTATAAGCGATAAGTAGGCAAGTCGGTGTTATAATAGTAGGATACTCATCTTTCATTAATTTACAGTGATCATAATGTGTATACGTTTCATCTATACACCAGTCTCTTACACTGAGACCATAGGGGGAACACATATCCCCGGAGGTCTGAGGGAAGTGGTTCTCCCTCCTGTAAATGATTTCACAACCATTTTCTACAGTTGCAAATGTTTTATATGCTTTGTTTCCAGTTTTTCTTGTTTTATGTGGTATTTGGGAGTCAGATGGCTGAGCGGTGAGGGAGTTGGGCTAGTAATCAGAAGGTTGCCGGATCGATTCCCCGCCGTGCCAAAATGACGTTGTGTCTTTGGGCAAGGCACTTCACCCTACTTGCCTCGGGGGGAATGTCCCTGTACTTACTGTAAGTCGCTCTGGACTAGAGCGTCTGCTAAATGACTAAATGTAAATGTAATTTGCTGTGATCGGACGTAACTGCAGAAAAATCAGAATCAGAAAGGGATTTATTCGCCATGAAAATTTGCACAGACAAGGAATTTGCTTTGGCAGTAAGGTGCATACAATAAACAAATAGGAATCTTAAATTTAGATATATGGTCTAAATATACTAAGGATACATTAACTAGCAATACTAAGAAGAAGACGTTTGAAAGGATAGTGCCCCCCCCCCCCCCCCCCCCCCCCCCCCCCCCGTAGATTACAGTCTGGCCATTTATAAAGCAAGGGAAGCTGGTGACAATGGTTTACTGTGGCTTCTTTGATCTCTCCAAACAAAAGCAAAAAGGTGAACTGTTTGGCTCCAGTGGTGTTGTTATGCATGATAAACGGATGTGTTGGGTGGCCGCAAATAGGCTATATTTGAGTTCTGCAAGTGGACTGCGAAGTGGAAAAGGTTGGAGTTGCTGGGTTAGACTATGTATTAATTATCAAATCAATTAATTTGAACGTCACACTAGGTAAATGTCATGAGACCTGTAATGAAGGACATGGACCTGTCACGCTGTTCGTGACAGGTCCATGTTTCTGAAATACAAATTACATTTATGTAGGCCTATGTAGTCTAAACTCTCGTTACCTGGAACTTTCTAGAACATTTCAATTTAATTATGTGAATATTTTTTACAGGTAAACTATGCTGTCGAAGATAAAACGTCGATTTATTCATTCTAGGTGTCAATGTCTTATGTTGTCCCCTAAAACCCTAGTGCAGAAATTGTGCAAACCGTAACCGATTAACTATTCCTTACTGGCTTCAAATGAAAACGATCAGATTTGGGAAGCATTAAACCTGTTGGGATCATATAGGACCATAGACCATTCTTGCTTTACTGATAAAGTAGGCCTATACCCATCTCATCAGATTTGATGCTAGCGGTTGTCCTTTATTATCACGCAGAAAAATAGCCCTTAAATGCACTGAGTCCACCACACCACCAGAGAGAACCGCGAAGTCAGAACGAGGCAGCTGAACGTAATGTGACTCTTGTTCATGTCGGTGTGCTGTTGTCGGCAACCCGATGTTTTGCCCATCAGGAAAACCAGTATTATTTTGGAAGTATTAACCAGGTTTGCTGATACAGCAACCAACTCGAAAAAATGAAGCCGACCACAACGTTAACTTCCAAAAGTTTGTAAGAAGGTCTTATTTCCGGTAAGTTCAAAGCGATTATTAAATCATGTGAACTCAGCGCCTGTCATCTCAGGTTGGCAGCGCCCACTTACTTAGTATCTTACCCCTCCAAAAAGTTTAATATACTTATTTATCGATTTAAATGTTAAGCTTGAGCCGGTTATTAAACTTTTTACATTCACAAACTGTTTGGCTATATCTGCAGCTGTCTGCAGAGGAAGACAGGAGGGTTGGTGGTTTCCGGGGCGTAACTTGCAACGAACTTGAGATACTCTATGAAAACAAGGTAGCCTGTGAAGTAATTGTAACTGTATTCAAACATTGTAAACCTTGTCGAAATATTGACAGTGTACAAACCGTTTTTTTTAACCGTTAAATTGTTCCAAACGGTAAGAACTGTACTTGTCATGTCATGACACAGTAAGATGTATTTAATGTGTAGTGTAAGGTAGGGATAATAGGACCTCTTACACTAAACTGCCAGCACACACAGCCTACACAGGATTGACTCCAACGTGGAGGAGGGAGTTGAAAGCACCAAAGGAAGCCAAGTTTAGATTCCTGTCGAATTAACACCTGCACCCTTCCTAATCACATTGTGTGCTGCGTTTAAATTGTTTTCCAGCCATGATGATGTCCCACAGCTGGTCCAGGGTGTATGACTGAGAGGGAAACTCGACACAATGGGTAACCAAGGCAACCTGGAAGATGTGTTCGTGGCTGTCATCCGTCCTAAGAACCTGGTTAGCCTTAGTTCCAGAGAGTACCGTCCTAAAGCATATGAGGTGAGGAATTAAACAACGTTTGTTTGATATTGCATTGTATTATAAAAACATCAACAAAAGTAACCACCTGCTTTTGTAGCACCCTTGAAGAACGTGAAATTTGATGCTTTAATCGTTCTAATATGAAACTATATATTATTTGGTTTCATTTGCAACCCTGTTTGCGTTCCTGCCTTAGATCTTATTGATAGAAGTTCCTTTGGAAGGAAAAGAGAAAAAAAGGAAAAAAGTTTTACTGGGGACCAAAATCCAAGCAGATGGAGACACAGCCAGGTCGATTCTGGATTACGTTGATGAAACAACCAAGCCCATATCTAACAACCAAGGTTTCATAGGTAACTAATGTGCCTTTATCCACAATCACCCTCTGGTCCTGAAGAAGAAGTGTACTGTCAACTTAATAACTTAATAACTGTATGAGGCTGAGAAGGTGCCTGTTATACTGTGGCCCCTGCAGGGAAGCGTGTGGTGCACATGAAGACGTTCCTCCTTGACGGAGAGAATGAAGGAAAGGAGGTCTCCCTCTTTATTGTGCCAATCAATGTCAAAGGTCAGATTTGACTCAAGAAAATTGATTAAAAAATTACATTTTTTCAGTCATTTATAAATGTTTTGGATATTTATTTAAACTTCAAAAGAACCTAAAGAAATGATAACCCTTTTCCCCCCCCCGCCTTTTTAAACAGACAACAGCAAGACTGTCTACAGCCCTGGAAGCCCCAGTTTCTACTGCCTTCAGGATATGATGCGAGTGTGCAGCGAGACCAGCCCTCACTTCTCCCCCGCCACCTCCAAGATGCTTCTAGCCTTGGACAAGTAAGCACCTTGGAAAGGCGACATCATTCCCCGACGACACGTGAAGCTCATGACTCGCCGGTGACCTCTGACCTCTGACCTGTAGATGGCTGGCGGAGCAGCACACCGTGCCCCACGCCATCCCGGCGTTGTTCCGGCCCGCCCCGGTGGACCGGGTCAGGACCAGCGTCAGCAACCCGGCCTACTTCAGCGAGGGCAGCAGCCCACACATGGGCTACACCGCCCTGGAGGTGAAGAGCAAGATGATGTCCCTGGAGAAGGCAGACATGTGCATCCAGAACCCACTGTACGGCTCCGACCTGCAGTACACCAACAGGGTGAGAGGCTCTTAACTACACGGTGTGATAAACGGCAAAAAAGGTGTTGTAACAGTGGTATAACGTTGTTTATAGATTCGAAATCTATTTAGACTTGGTTAATCTGGCGACTTAATAGTAAACGACTTCATAGTAAACAATGTTATCTCAAAATCCTTCTGACTCAGTCAAGTAGAAACCCTGCTCCAAGAGAGTGACCATCACACGGATTAGTGTTCCAGTCCCACGTTGTCGGATTAATATCCTACTTCCTGTTGTCTTGTCCATGTTGTCTCCGGTCTTTAGGTGGATAAAGTCATCATAAATCCATACTTTGGACTGGGAGCTCCAGACTACTCTAAAATCCAGATCCCCAAGAGGGAGAAGTGGCAACATGCAACCAACACCATGACTGAGGACAAGTGAGCTGGCTGAACACACTATAAACCTGACACACCGGTTACTAGGTTACACACCGGTTACACACCAGTTACTATGTTAAATCATATCTGTAACAGACAGTAGGACAACAGCAAGCTGTGATTTACAGTTTCATGAATGTCTTATACAATTGACATGTCATACATTTTATTCACATAGGAGATATTTTTTTATCCAAAACGAACAAAAGGTTCTGATGATGGGAAAGTGCAACGTCAGCAGCAACAACAGATAACCTGAGTGCAACCTGCTGGGTCTCTGTAATTCTGATTTCTCGTTCCACACAGGGAGCGTCAGTGGGTGGATGACTTTCCGCTGCACCGGAGTGCTTGTGAAGGCGACACAGAGCTGCTCTCCAAGCTGCTGGACAGCGGCTTCTCTGTCAAACAACTGGACAGTGACCACTGGGCACCCATCCACTACGCCTGCTGGTCAGTTAGCTGTTAGCTATGATGACCCATAGAACGGTGTTAGCTATGGGATTAACTTAGGTGTTAGCTTCTGCGTAGCGGTGATGTTAGCTACAGATATTAGCACTTAATACTGTTTATTAGTCTATTAATCCATTTCTTTCTACCAGTTAAAATCCCTGCTGTGTTTTATGGTATAGCCCATCAAAAATAAGTTTTTTTTTTTTTTACCACAGGCACGGTAAAGTGGAGGCCACCAAACTGTTGCTGGACAAGGGCAACTGTAACCCCAACCTGCTGAACGGTCAGCTCAGCTCCCCGCTACACTTCGCAGCTCGCGGGGGGCACTCGGAGATCGTTCAGCTCCTGCTGCAGCACCCCGAGATCGACCGGGTGAGATCACACTGCTGCTGTATGGTACAGGGGGCGGGATTTGAACCTGGATCTGCAGTGTTTGTTGCTCGTGGCCTACTAGTTTTAGTTCAACGTTTTGCTGCTTAACAGTACTTAGACCTGTATAGTGAAGCACTGCGTTCTGAAATAGCAATACGGGCAACTGTAATAATAAAATAAGCGCTTTTCAGACTGAAACTATACTATACTGGGTTGGACTCCATTGTGTATACACGTACCGACACTGACCTGAGAGCCCTTAGAACGAGCGCTAATGTTCTGCGCTGGAGTCTGAACGCCGTGGCCTGTGTTCTCCGTCAGCACGTGGAGGACCAGCAGAAGCGGTCCCCCCTGCAGGTGTGCGAGGAGAACAAGCAGAACGAGTGGGAGGAGACGGCCAAGCTACTACAGCAGGCCAACAACAAACCTGTAAGTGCCCGGGGTTTGTGACCAGCTGTGTGTGTGACCAGGTATGTGTGTGTGTTACCAGGTATGTGTGTGTGAGCAGGTGTGTATGTGGGATCAGATGTGTGTGTTGCATGTGTGACCAGCTTTTGTTCAACCAGCTATTTGCATATGCCATGAGAGATACTTAAAGGTTTGACAGTCTGACACCTCTGCAATACACAAGTTATTTCCTAATCAAACATATGCATGTGTGTGTGTTCCCTCCCTAGTATGAGAAGGTGCGTATCTACCGCATGGACGGTTCGTACCGCTCGGTGGAGCTCAAACACGGCAACAACACGTCCGTACAGCAGATCATGGAGGGCATGCGGCTCTCTCAGGAGACACAGCAGTACTTCACCATCTGGATCTGCTCCCAGAACCTCAGTGAGTCACATGACCTGATCCAAAATGGCCGCTCCGTGCCTGGGTCTCACAGCTTCTGTTCTGTTTTGAATCGTAAACAGGAGGGCTCGATGACGCACCTTTTGTGTGGATTCATTCATTTTCCATGCAGCTGTGTTGCTTTGGCTTTTGTATCACATTTGAAAAGTTGCTTTACATCAGTCCGTATGCTAAATACCTCAAATGTAAGTCTATGATCTCGTACCTCGTCCTGCCTCGCGAATTTGCATTCTTGCTCTGATTGATGATTTCTCCTCTGCTCAGACTTGCAGCTGAAACCCTACCACAAGCCCCTGCAGCACCTACGCATCTGGGCGGAGATAGTGACGGACCTCACGGTGCTGGACCCCCAAAGGGAGAACCCCCAGCTCTTCCTGCGCAGGGACGTCCGGGTGCCCCTGGACGAAGAGAAGAAGGTTAGGGAGTCGGGTGGCTGAGCGGTTAGGGAATCAGGCTAGTAATCAGAAGGGTGCTGGTTCGATTTCCGGCCGTGCAAAATGATGTTGTGTCCTTTGGCAAGAAGGCACTTCACCCTATTTGCCTCGGGGGAATGTCCCTGTACTTACTGTAAGTCGCTCTTGATAAGAGCGTCTGTTAAATGACTAAAATGTAAAAGTAGACCACAAACCTCCAGGATGTGTCTGGAGGCTGACATTTCTGACCGCTCTGCAGATGAAAGCCTGTCAGTTAAAACCCTGAGCTCTCCCCGACAGGTGGAGGACCCCCTCTCCATCCTGATCCTGTTTGACGAGGCACGGCACTGTCTTCTCAAGGGGTTCTTCCCCTCGCCAGACAGCAAGCTCATCACCCTGGCCAGTCTGCTGCTGCAGATCATCTACGGCAACTACGAGAGCAAGAAGCACAAACAGGGCTTCCTCAAGTAAGATGAGACAAATCGCTCTCTCTCTCTCGGTATCTCTTTCTCTCACTCACTCAAACTACTATCAGACACGTATTGCACTCACTGTGATTGCATTCCCAACATTGGTAATAGCCTGAGCTTAGGCTTAATGTTTTGTGTTCAACAGTGAGGAAAACCTCAAATCGATTGTACCCATATCCAAAATGAAAAGCAAGGCACATCATTGGACGAACAGGATTCTTCATGAATATAAAGTAGGTTGGATTTAATTGAATCTGTATTTTCGACATTTGACATGCATCCCTCAGGTGCAGGGATATATCCGTGAACATGACATCACCCCTTTTGTCTTTCCACTTCTCCATGGCTTCTCAATGTATACCCTCTCCTCTGGACTTCTCCCCCCATGGCTTCTCAATGTATACCCTCTCCTCTGGACTTCTCCACCCATGGCTTCTCAATGTATACCCTCTCCTCTGGACTTCTCCCCCCATGGCTTCTCAATGTATACCCTCTCCTCTGGACTTCTCCACCCATGGCTTCTCAATGTATACCCTCTCCTCTGGACTTCTCCCCCCATGGCTTCTCAATGTATACCCTCTCCTCTGGACTTCTCCCCCCATGGCTTCTCAATGTATACCCTCTCCTCTGGACTTCTCCACCCAGAGCCTAAGCACCAGTGAGGGAGTGAGTAAGGAGATGCACCACCTCCAGAGGCTCTTCCTGCAGAACTGCTGGGACATCCCCACCTACGGTGCCGCATTCTTCACCGGCCAGGTGTTCACCAAGGCCAGCTCCAGCAACCACAAGGTCATCCGTGTCTTTGTGGGGGTCAACACCAAGGGCCTGCATCTCCTGAACATGGAGACTAAGGTAGCTGGAGTACTTCTGTGTCTGGGTTTGATTTTTTTTTTTTTTTTTTTTAAGAATGCTGCAACTGTCATCCGTCCACATCTACCACAACTTTACCCTAGGGGAATGAGTGAAGGATCTCTCTCTCATTTTCTTTCAAATTCACTTTTTCTCTCTTTCATTTTATCTTTTGAGTTCACTGGTTCCTTTTGAAAAATACCTTAGAGAAACCCCTAATCTGATTGCGCAGGTTTGATAGAGGAGGAGAATGTATTTCTTCCATCTACAGTTTTTTTTATTCTTCAAAACTATTGTTCGCTTCACTGTCTTTGTGCTTTTTTGTGTGTTTGCAGGTGCTTCTCATCAGCATGGAGTATGGCTCCTTCATGTGGCAGCTGGGTCCTGCTGACCAGTACTTCCAGATACACAGTCTGGAAAACAAGATGAACTTCATTGTGCACACCAAACAGGTAAATTCAATTACATTCAATTTCCCCCTTTTAAATGGTGGAGTGGTGATGTAACTGATTTAGAATAGAAAGATAATTATGTTACGTGATCATGTTTTAAGATTTAGAGAACTGAGGATTCTGATGGGCACAAACAAAATTGTTAAAGTAGAACCAGTATTTTATGTTGGAAATGTTCATGTTGTTCATGTAAATGTATTTTTTTTTTCTTGTCTTGAAATAGGCTGGCCTTATTGTGAAACTGCTATTGAAGTTGAGTGGACAAATTACTCCAAATGACAAAAGCTTATCAGACAAGTATGCATATGGTTGAATCCATATGAGACATGTATCTTTTCACAACTTGTACTTTTCTTTGTTGTTTGTTTTGCTGTTTTGTATCAAACCATTGCCTTGAAGGAGTGTTTTCACAAGAGAATTTAAATAGTTTCTCTCATCACATCATGTATTCGATATTCACATGATTGTGTTTATTTTACAAATGAGTATTGCTTAGGCCTACTGTTATTTTTTCAGGGTTGTAAATATTTTTATTTAACGGTTCATTTTATTAAAACAATTTATATAATGTGACTGAATTATTACTTGCTGAATCATGTTGTGTACAGATGGAAACGTGGAAAGATAAATTAATCCACATGAGAGCGCTGTTGCCACACAAAATGAATTCAGAAACTCGCATGAAGCGATGGTAGAATTAAGACATTACTCAAATCCTAAATGTGCGGATGTAGCCAAAGCGATAAAAATAATCCTGCAATTAATTTAATAACTAGCCTATGAAAAGCATGTCTATGATTAAAAGCGTTCAGATAAACAGCAAGTTTTCAATAATGTTTACATGTGTAACCATGGTTACGAAACCGCGGTTGAGCCTAGTGGTGATGGGCGAAAGTCCAGAACCGGATATCACAATTTAGTTTTATTTCAAAATGGTTTAGATACTAACATCAAACAGTATACTCTTTGTAACTTATCGGAGGTCACGTTTGGGGTGGTGCATATCAGGTACAGATCTTCATCTTTCACTACATTGTTAGTTTTCATGGGATTTTGGCCTTCGCCAAAATAGCTATAAAACACTAAACATCCGTTTCCTTTTGAGCTAAATTGACAAATGCAATGTGACAATCTTGTACTTGAAGTTACAATGTTGCTTTATGTTTGCGACTGACGTGTAACAAGCGGCATCTAGTGTAAGCAGCAACAGCTACAGTTGACTACTTTGGTTACAGGTTAGAAAATTAAATACCTCTAGACATCTTCTTAATGCATGCAGCTTAATTAGCCTACTGTATTTTTGTCTTTTTTTACAGGGCATTGCAATGAAAATGTTTGAAGAATTCTTTTTTCAAAACCAAAATTCGTCTTTCTCTTTAGACGGTCAGAGTCTGAAGGAAATTCCAGTGGATTTAATTCTGGAAAATGTGAAAGTGAAATGTTTGTCTCTATCAAACAATGAACTGAAATCACTGCCAGAGGAGATTGAGGGCATGAGCAATGTGGAAGTTCTATCTGTTCAAGGAAACAAACTGACTTCATTACCTTCAGTTATTCAAAAACTGCAGCTTCTCAAAGCCCTCGACATCAGTAACAATCAAATAGCTAAGCTTCCGAATGAAATATGTGAATTGAAGAATATCACACGTATTAATGCAAGCAACAACAAACTGGAATGTCTTCCATCCACTTTTGGAGATTTGACAACTTTACAAGTCCTCAACCTGGACGGAAATCGCATTAATGCTTTACCTGAATCTTTTAGGTCCTTGAAGAACATCACTGTTTTGAATTTGGACAAAAACAAGCTCTCACATTTCCCCCATGTTGTATGCCAACTTCCCAAAATCCTCATCCTCAATCTCTCAAAAAACAAGATTTTGACTTTACCCAAGCACATATCTAAACTTACAAAACTAAAACAATTATCTATGAATGCCAACAGCCTGACCTGTTTGCCTCTACAACTGTTTCGTATGACGAACTTGGAAGAGCTGAACTTGTGTATGAACCAGCTGACATCCCTTCCAGATGAGGTCGAGAAAATGAAGGGACTGAAGGTATTACAACTGAGTTACAACAAGATAAGCTCGCTCACAGACAAGATAAGCGGATGTTCAAAACTCAGGCATCTCTGTGTTTCAGGGAACCTATTAAGACGACTGCCTGAGAGCATTGGGGTTTTGACGCAGCTGCAAGACTTAATTGCTAACTGGAACCGTCTGGAAACACTTCCTCGACAAATGAGCTTGTTGAGAAACCTTTCCATCTTTGAATGCTCCAAGAATTACCTGGGTCACATCCCCCTGGAAATACGCAAATGCTCAATGTTGACCTCGGTGGATCTAGGTGGTAACCAGCTTCGCAACTTTCCAATGGGACTGTGCTCAGGACTTCCTCTGAAATTTCTTGACATCAGCCAAAACTTGTTGTCCAAGCTACCAGCTAACATCGGCGAAATCCACACATTGCAGCACTTTAATCTGAGAGAAAACCGTTTCACAGGCGCTTTACCCAAACCTCTCTACGAACTACACAGCCTTATCCATTTGGACCTGAGTGGTAATGCCATACAGACCGTTCCAGAAGGCATTTCTGGCCTACAAAACCTTCAAGTGCTCTTTCTCCGGGGGAACAGGCTTGACGAGTTCCCTCTGGAGCTGCATCATCTGAAGAGTGTTCGGGTTCTTGACCTGTCAGACAATTTGCTAGGACGAATATCGACAGAGCTGAAAGGACTGAGAGAACTCAGGGACCTCAACCTCTCAAACAATCAGTTCTTCCTCTTTCCTGCCAAAGTGTGCGATCTGAAGTCCCTTGAAAAGTTGAAAATGTGCCACAAAAGAGGAGTAAAGGTAGGATGAGTTGACATTACACTCGGTCATTTAGCAGACACTCTTATCCAGAGCGACTTACAGGAAGTTGTACAGTAAGATTGATTTAGCTACGTTCCTAATCAACCAAAACGTAACAAACAGACAATTAAAAAATTGTATTCATTACAATTAAAATAGTCTGTTTTTTACTCCCACTAGCTGACTACACTGCCTAAGACCCTAACGAAGCTGAGATGTTTGAGGGAGTTTGATTTCTCAGACAACATCATCCAAGAGATCCCTGACAACATTGGAGAACTGAAGAACCTCACCAAGCTGATTGGAAATAACAACCACATATCCTGCCTGCCCAAATGTATAACAGCTCTGCAGAACCTACAGCATCTAGAGCTGAAAGGTAAGAAGGAATCATGTAATACTTTTAGGTAAATACCCCCAACTTTCCAAAAATCCCAATTTGGTTTTGGTGCTGTTATGATTTTTCCTTAATGTGGCTAAGTAGAGGTTGGAACATGAGGACGCATATGATTCAAGTGAAAGTCATTCTGATTATACTTAATAACGTTAATAATCTCCATCCTCACTCTGTTCTCCATGACAACATGAATACTAGTCCTGTGTCCTCAGGGAACCGTCTGCAGTACCTACCTCCCTATCTGGGCCAGCTGCCGTCTCTGAAACATGTAGAACTGGAGGGGAACCCACTCACCAGACCACCCAAATCCATCTGTGACCAACACCAGATGGATACCATAGGCCAGTACATGAACAGCGAGATCGCCTGGAATGGTAAAGAATGGATCAGGACAGAAACAGTCATGGCAGCCTACTGTTCTGCAGTTCACAAAAACGTTGTTCTATTTCGTTATTGTTGAATAATGGAATTACGTTCAAATCATGTTTCAAGTTACTGGGTTTTTAATCATATACTATAACACTCTAATTGAACGAAAAGTGGCGCTGAGGATATTTTTCTGTATATCTTCCACCCCGCCAACCTCAAAATTGGATCGTTGTTACAGAGAAAATCCTACAGAAGGCTTTCAGGTTTGTTGCAAGCAACCTGCAAAGGAGAGACTTCAACCACTTCTGTGTGAAACTAAGAATACTACCTCAGGATTTCAATGCTCAAGAAGATAAACAGTAAGATTTTGAATTATATTTTGAAATCCGTCACAGCAGCAACATTTCAATTCTTTTGATCAGAGTTTCAGTTAAAGGCAGTGTCTGAATGTGTATTTTTTTTACTGCATGGTACTTTTTATGGATAGTTTAGTTGACTACGGTGTGTGTTCTTGTGTCTGCAGAGTGCCACAGAAAGAGAAAACAATGCAGGCCTTGACTAAATGGAGAGATCTCTACAACAGTGAGAAGGAGACGTCCTTTGTAGGAGACCAGCTTGTGAGGACCTTAGTTCTGGCGGGCCTGTATACTCTGTCTTCACAAGTCCAGGCCATAAAGATATATGCCAAGGCCATTAGACTGTGAGAAAACAAATGCAGTAGGAAATGAGCAGAATGTGTCAAAATACTGTGTTGTTTTGAATTGTATTAGTAAGAAAAGTTATTTTTGTCTTGGAGTATTGTCAGCAATATAATTATTATTGTTTTGAATATCAAATGACTTTCATGTTGGTTGTTGACATCTACCACCTTGAGACATGGAGGGAAAGAAAAACCGTCAGGATGGTTTCAGCATCGTTTTCATACACTGATTCAAGTTGACTAACAACAATTGACATTTAATAATAATGTAGTCTGCTTAACATCTACCTTTCAAATAACATTACAGACCATAAACAAAAGATCAGCTTCTCATGATTGTTGACTGATTTCTCTGTCATAGACTTGGTATTAATTTTCATTATTCATCATACTCTTATCCCAGACTGTGGCCGGTGAACTTGTAAGAGCGTGACCTCCAACTCTGTGTGGAGTTCAACCAATGTGGTTCGTTTCCTGCAGCGGCTTGCACCCAGCTGAACAGTGACATCATATAGCCAGACATCAGTTCAGGTAGAGCTAACCAATCAGAGTGCCGGAGAGCGTGGAGTTACTTGATTGACACATAGCGAGTAGCCAATGAACCGACGCTTTCAGTCAGGCGGGGGCAGGATTAACATTACAGTGACAGGTACTGGTAGAGATGCCGGGCAAATATCACCGACCGCGTCCAATTGTCAGTTAGCACTTTCCAGACAGGTGACTTATCAACTACACTTGTCTCTGGGGTATCGAAGAATCTCCTTATTGCGTATTTAGGAAACGTGTTTTCATAAACGAACGAAGCGTTCATGATTGTCCATTGCGGC
Source organism: Hypomesus transpacificus (assembly GCF_021917145.1). Lineage (NCBI taxonomy): Eukaryota > Metazoa > Chordata > Actinopteri > Osmeriformes > Osmeridae > Hypomesus > Hypomesus transpacificus. The sequence goes on from NC_061063.1 coordinate 9,487,835, forward strand.
GACATCGAAACGGACGGGTCTGCATTGTGAATAAGTCTGACGCAGCATATTCAACGGAATCAGGATACATTAAAAAGACGACATCATGTCAATGCATTTATATCTAGTTAGCAGTGCGTTGATTGAAACCACCGTCGGGAAAATAAGTGAAAACCTGACGTCAGTGGTCCTCGCAGCCTCAGTGATCACTCTTGCACTGGGATACATCTCTAAAGTGCTCATCAAACAGTCATGCGACAAAGACTTGGTAAGTCAAAGTAGCCTGTGTGACAGTTTATCGTTGTCTCATGTAAGTAGCCTGATTAGCAAAGGTTCGGTGTTCTTACAGAATTTTTGTTTTGTGTGAGTAGAAACACCCACCATACATTCCTTCAAGCATTCCATTTCTGGGACATGCTGTTGCATTTGGAAAAAGTCCTATTGATTTCTTGGAAAACGCATATGAAAAGGTGAGGCAGCAACTACTTATCTTAAAATTCCAAGCATCACCCAGCCCTCCTATTTCTGGTGATTAATGTAGCCTAAATGTTTACAATATGCTTAAGAGTACTCTTAAACTTCAACATCTTATTTCTCCATCCACAGTATGGACCTGTCTTCAGTTTCACCATGGTGGGCAAAACCTTCACCTATCTCCTGGGCAGTGACGCAGCAACGCTCATGTTCAACAGCAAGAACGAAGACCTCAACGCAGAGGACGTGTACTCTAGACTGACCACGCCAGTGTTTGGCAAAGGGGTGGCCTACGATGTAGCCAATCCTGTAAGACACATAGCGAGCTCTTGCTCCAGTTACATCATTTTAATAACATCGATTTTGCTCTAGAAGTGTTCAAGTGCTTATTTTTGCTTCTTTGACCGTTTTGCCCAGATCTTTCTGGAGCAGAAGAAGATGCTGAAAACAGGTCTGAACATTGCCCATTTCAAGCAGCATGTCCAGATCATTGAAGACGAGACCAAGGAATACTTTGAACGATGGGGAGACAGTGGGGAGGAAAGTATGTTGAAAAGTAAACACATCCACAGTGTGTCAAAATGTAGTCCTCTGGAAAACCTCTATCTAAAATCATTGATACATGCAATACTTCTGACAGGATATTCTGCATGGATGCTCGTATTGATTACCCTGTCAGCAAGTTTTACACAAACTACTCATCCTCATCATTCTGTCCCTATACAGAACCCCTTCCCCTCACTCTCCTTCCTATTGACCACTTGACTTATCTTTCACCTACAGTTCCTGGTTTCTCCTATACCCCACCGCACTCTCCTCCCTCTCTCCTACAGACCCCTGCACTCTCCTCCCTCTCTCCTACAGACCCACCTCACTCTCCTCCCTCTCTCCTACAGACCCCTGCACTCTCCTCCCTCTCTCCTACAGACCCACCTCACTCTCCTCTCCTCCCACCTCAGATCTGTTCGAGGCCTTGTCGGAGCTGATCATCCTGACGGCCAGCAGCTGCCTCCATGGTAAGGAGATCCGCAGCATGATGGATGAGAAGGTGGCCCAGCTGTACGCTGACCTGGACGGAGGCTTCAGCCATGCTGCCTGGCTGCTGCCTGGTTGGCTACCCCTGCCCAGCTTCATGTAAGAGCCAGGAGGACAGAAAAAAACTAATTGTCAAAATTCGAATTATTTTTGTTTAAATAACCCCTTTCCCCTTCATTTATTCTGTTTCCCCATGAACGTTTATTTAATATTACATAGGTCAAATTTTGTAAATGACTGGTTAGAGCAATTGACTGCAGATCAAAAAGGTTGCAGATAGAAATCCCCCTCTGTAAATTGCTGTGGATATCCGTCTACTTACTGAAATGAACACCTTACATTATGAAATCTTTGGTGCTTACTGAGGTTGTTACTGCTCTTGTTGGACAGACGGAGGGACAGAGCACACAAGGAGATCAAGAACATCTTCTTCAAGGTCATCCAGAAACGAAGGAACTCTGGAGAGAAGGTGGACGACATTCTCCAGACTCTTATAGACGCCACCTACAAGTAAGACTCTGACCAGTCCTCAGCACAACCCTGCCGTCTGGTCTGTAGGCCCTGTCCATTTCAGCTGTAATGTACTTTAACTGAAGCAGTGTAACAGTAAACATTGCCCCAGACTCAGCAGAAAAGCTCCTGTGGTCGAGATAAAAATCAGAACAGATCATCACAAATCTACTTCCTGCAGGGACGGCAAGCCCCTGAACGACAGCGAGATTGCGGGGATGCTGATTGGTCTTCTGTTGGCGGGGCAACACACGTCGTCCACCACCAGTGCCTGGCTGGGCTTCTTCCTGGCTCGGGACCGAGACCTGCAGGAGCGCTGCCACGCCGAGCAGAGGAACGTCTGTGGAGATAACCTGCCCCCTCTGGACCTGGACCAGGTCTGCCTGCTGATCTCCCCCTCTCTCTCTGTGTCTCTCTCTGTGTCTCTCTGTGTGTCTCTCTGTGTCTCTCTGTGTGTCTCTCTGTGTCTCTCTCTGTGTCTCTCTGTGTCTCTCTCTGTGTCTCTCTGTGTGTCTCTCTGTGTCTCTCTCTCTGTGTCTCTCTCTGTGTCTCTCTCTCTGTGTCTCTCTCTGTGTCTCTCTCTCTGTGTCTCTCTCTCTGTGTCTCTCTGTGTGTCTCTCTCTGTGTCTCTCTCTCTGTGTCTCTCTGTGTGTCTCTCTGTGTGTCTCTCTCTGTGTCTCTCTGTGTCTCTCTCTCTGTGTCTCTCTCTGTGTCTCTCTCTCTGTGTCTCTCTGTGTGTCTCTCTCTGTGTCTCTCTCTCTGTGTCTCTCTCTGTGTCTCTCTGTGTGTCTCTCTGTGTGTCTCTCTCTCTGTGTCTCTCTGTGTGTCTCTCTCTCTCTGTGTCTCTCTGTGTGTCTCTCTCTCTGTGTCTCTCTGTGTGTCTCTCTCTCTGTGTCTCTCTGTGTGTCTCTCTCTCTGTGTCTCTCTGTGTGTCTCTCTCTCTGTGTCTCTCTGTGTGTCTCTCTCTCTGTGTCTCTCTGTGTGTCTCTCTCTCTGTGTCTCTCTGTGTGTCTCTCTCTCTGTGTCTCTCTGTGTGTCTCTCTCTCTGTTTCTCTCTCTCTGTTTCTCTCTGTGTCTCTCTCTGTGTGTCTCTCTCTTTCTCTTTGTCTCCCTCTCTCTCTCTGTCTGTCTGTCTGTCTCTCTGTGTCTCTCTCTTTCTCTTTGTTTCCCTCTCTCTCTCTCTCTCTCTCTCTCTCTCTCTCTCTCTCTGTCTGTCTGTCTGTCTGTCTGTCTGTCTGTCTGTCTGTCTGTCTCTCTCTCTGTGTCTCTCTCTTTCTCTTTGTTTCCCTCTCTCTCTCTCTCTCTCTCTCTCTCTCTCTCTCTCTCTCTCTCTCTCTGTCTGTCTGTCTGTCTGTCTGTCTGTACCTTCACATGGAATCCACTCTGTCATGTGATCTAATAGATCAAAATCTTACACAATAGCTCTCCTGGTCAGCATTTCAAAATCAGTTTCACACTTTAAACATCAATGTTAAACCGCTGACCTTTTTAAACACCAGTCCACTGTATAGATTCAGGAAGTGTATAAATCAGAAGTAGCACAGTTTCACCTACCTGCTACCTGGTCTCTCTTACCTGGTCTCTCATCCCCAGCTGAAAGATCTGACCTTGCTGGACCGCTGTTTGAAAGAGACCCTCAGACTCCGCCCCCCCATCATGACCATGATGAGAATGGCACGCTCTCCACAGGTGAGTCCCACATCCCAGAGCCCACCGCCGCTACATCGCACGGTCTCCATGACAACCTGCAACATGGCCTCCCAGAGCCTAATATTTAACAGCCATATAGTTATATATATATAAAAAGAAAAAGCTGTCCCACCCATATTTGAAAACAAACGTACGCCCCTGCATCATCTATGCACCGTTTGTAAAGTTCGCTTTGGATAAAAGCGTCTGAGAAATGAATCAAACGTAATGAAATGTGTCGTCTGCGTCCAGACCGCGGCGGGCTACACCATCCCCGTGGGCCACCAGGTGTGTGTGTCCCCGACCGTCAACCACCGCCTGAAGGACACCTGGACGGACAGGACCGAGTTCGAGCCTGACCGCTACCTCCAGGAGAACCCCGCGGCAGGGGAGAAGTTTGCTTACGTGCCGTTTGGAGCAGGTAAGGAAACCGCCGGAGAAAACTACTGTGGTGCCCTGTCACTGTATGACCAGGGAGGAAGGAAACATGAATTTCAATAACATAAATATTAAAATAAAGTATCCATATCATGTGAAGTGGTTTCCACTGAGACAAACATATTTGTCAGATGTTTATAGGATATTTGAATGCCTTAAAAAGAGAGAGAAAAGACAAAACTTAAAAACCCTTTCCCTTCTCCCCCAGGCCGGCATCGCTGCATAGGAGAAAACTTTGCCTACGTTCAGATCAAGACCATCTGGTCCACCATGCTGCGCCTCTACGAGTTCGATCTGGTCGACGGCTACTTCCCCACGATCAACTACACCACCATGATTCACACCCCTCACAACCCCGTCATCAGATACAGAAGGAGGACGAACTGAAGGAGCAGCGAGGGGGAGAGAGGAGACGAGCGCAGGAGCTGTTTAAAGTATGCAGCTGGACTTGAATGAAATGAGACCTTCAACGTTTGTCTGGGAGCACTCGGTTGATGGAACGCTTGTTGTTTCGTTGTGTAAATCTATAGTTTTGCAGTCTGGTGTTCCAGCGACAAGTAAATAATTACTTTCAAGCCATTTCTACTTGATACTGAATCGTAAGCACTTGTAATACTGCCTTCACTATAAGCATAGAAAAACCACTTATACTTTATTTTTACCCACGTGAATCCCTTCTTGAACTAATTCGAAGAACGAAGCGATCATTTGTCCAGAGGCTGGTAAAGCAGATGGTGTGTGATGATGCCTTCAGAAGGGAGTGGTGCCTGACAGATGTAGTGCCTTGAGGAACAAAAGAGACTTCACAGCTGTGTAGTTTAGAAGTTTTGGCTTTCCACTCCCTATAAAATCAATTTGTGATTCTTTCATTAGTTTAACGGAATTCATTTGAATTCCATTTCTTATTAGTTTTTATTCTACCCTTATTTGAATCGGATCCACCGGTTGGGCATGTTAGCTGATGTGAAATCTTGCATATTATTAAAACAAGAAAAAATTAAAACTGTTTTCCATCCTGTTTAAACGTCATAAATGAAGGAATGACACAATGCCACGTTTAAAATGTATCATTTATTTCAGTTTTTGACAAAATACCCAGAAAATTCAAAGCTCCTACCCTTTACAAAAATATGTTTTCTGCAAATGTCGTCTGTCCAGGAACCCGGCCTAGTAAACACAGTGTAGTGTATATATCCAGTAGCAGTCTCCTCAACAACAAACCCAAACATTCCTTAAGTATTCTTCCACCCACACAAACAAAACATCCACGGTATAAATTAATCAAGGGTATATATCTTTAAATTAGCATTCCACAAATATACATTAAACATGATTGTAGCTCATCCACAACAAAGAGGCAGAACGATATTACAAACGTAGAAGCTGTTTCAAGTGCCGGCGACGAAAAGCCCGATAATAAGATGTCTTACACAAAAAATGGTATTTGGTCCCCACGAAATATGGTGCTGTACATAGCATGGTACGAAACCGCCCAGCATGAGTAAAGGCAACTGAGTATCTTCAAGCGTCTGGGCTTCTACCTTCTCATTCCAAAGTGCAATTGAGCATATGAAGATGATCCTGGAGGAAAAAATGAAATAAAAATCCAACAAAATTCTAAAGGAAATCTACAGTCTTAAGTGGTGTGTTGTGTGAATGTATAAGAATGAATACACTCTCTCTCTAGTGTGTGTGTGTGTGTGTGTCTCTCGTGTGTGTGTGCGTCTCTCTCTAGTGTGTGTCTCTCGTGTGTATGCGTCTCTCTAGTGTGTGTGTGTGTGTGTGTGTGTCTCGTGTGTGTGTGTGTGTGTTACCTGACGTCACGCCCCCCAGCCTCCTCTGTAAGGCCTCCAGTCTGGAGATGTAGTCTGTGAGCGCTCTGTCCGGGTCGTAGCTCTGCAGGTGGGAGCAGCTCAGAGGGCCGGAGTCTCCCGCCAGGTGGAACCTGACAAACACACCCTGCTTTTAAAAAACCCTCCATCATCCTCTGGGTACACCAACGGTGGTTGCGGTGGTTGTCATGGTAACGGCTGTTGTTGTTGATGTTGCCGTGGTTATGGTACCTGTGTTGTGTGGAGGACAAGGCTGATCTGGGGGAGTCTCTGCCAGAGCGCCCTCTGCTGGTCGCTCCCTGTCTGTCGGCGAACACCTCCACACTGCCAGGGTGCAGGAAGGGGGAGTCCCTCACATCGCTCCCTGGGGGGGTGGGGGGGGGAGGGGGGGGGGGGGGGAGGAGGGGGGCAGACGGGAGGAGGGGGGGGCAGACGGGAGGAGGGGGGAGGATAGACGTCTTTAACTACATGTCTTTATCAAATCAAACTTCATTGGTATAGCCCTTCCTACAAGCAGTGTCATAGAAGACTTCACAGATGGACCCATAACCATTCCTGTACCTGGTGTTATGCTGTGAGGTCCTGTTCCTGGTGTTATGCTGTGAGGTCCTGTACCTGGTGTTATGCTGTGAGGTCCTGTGACTGGTGTTATGCTGTGAGGTCCTGTACCTGGTGTTATGCTGTGAGGTCCTGTACCTGGTGTTATGCTGTGAGGTCCTGTACCTGGTGTTATGCTGTGAGGTCCTGTGACTGGTGTTATGCTGTGAGGTCCTGTGACTGGTGTTATGCTGTGAGGTCTGTACCTGGTGTTATGCTGTGAGGTCCTGTACCTGGTGTTATGCTGTGAGGTCCTGTACCTGGTGTTATGCTGTGAGGTCTGTACCTGGTGTTATGCTGTGAGGTCCTGTACCTGGTGTTATGCTGTGAGGTCCTGTACCTGGTGTTATGCTGTGAGGTCCTGTACCTGGTGTTATGCTGTGAGGTCCTGTACCTGGTGTTATGCTGTGAGGTCCTGTACCTGGTGTTATGCTGTGAGGTCCTGTACCTGGTGTTATGCTGTGAGGTCCTGTGACTGGTGTTATGCTGTGAGGTCTGTACCTGGTGTTATGCTGTGAGGTCCTGTGACTGGTGTTATGCTGTGAGGTCCTGTGACTGGTGTTATGCTGTGAGGTCCTGTACCTGATGTTATGCTGTGAGGTCCTGTACCTGGTGTTATGCTGTGAGGTCCTGTACCTGGTGTTATGCTGTGAGGTCCTGTACCTGGTGTTATGCTGTGAGGTCCTGTACCTGGTGTTATGCTGTGAGGTCCTGTACCTGGTGTTATGCTGTGAGGTCCTGTACCTGGTGTTATGCTGTGAGGTCCTGTACCTGGTGTTATGCTGTGAGGTCCTGTACCTGGTGTTATGCTGTGAGGTCCTGTACCTGATGTTATGCTGTGAGGTCCTGTACCTGATGTTATGCTGTGAGGTCCTGTACCTGGTGTTATGCTGTGAGGTCCTGTACCTGGTGTTATGCTGTGAGGTCCTGTACCTGGTGTTATGCTGTGAGGTCCTGTACCTGATGTTATGCTGTGAGGTCTGTACCTGGTGTTATGCTGTGAGGTCTGTACCTGGTGTTATGCTGTGAGGTCTGTACCTGGTGTTATGCTGTGAGGTCTGTACCTGGTGTTATGCTGTGAGGTCTGTACCTGGTGTTATGCTGTGAGGTCTGTACCTGGTGTTATGCTGTGAGGTCTGTACCTGGTGTTATGCTGTGAGGTCTGTACCTGGTGTTATGCTGTGAGGTCTGTACCTGGTGTTATGCTGTGAGGTCTGTACCTGGTGTTATGCTGTGAGGTCTGTACCTGGTGTTATGCTGTGAGGTCCTGTACCTGGTGTTATGCTGTGAGGTCCTGTACCTGGTGTTATGCTGTGAGGTCTGTACCTGGTGTTATGCTGTGAGGTCTGTACCTGGTGTTATGCTGTGAGGTCCTGTACCTGGTGTTATGCTGTGAGGTCCTGTACCTGGTGTTATGCTGTGAGGTCCTGTACCTGGTGTTATGCTGTGAGGTCCTGTACCTGGTGTTATGCTGTGAGGTCCTGTACCTGGTGTTATGCTGTGAGGTCCTGTTCCTGGTGTTATGCTGTGAGGTCCTGTACCTGGTGTTATGCTGTGAGGTCCTGTACCTGGTGTTATGCTGTGAGGTCCTGTACCTGGTGTTATGCTGTGAGGTCCTGTACCTGGTGTTATGCTGTGAGGTCTGTACCTGGTGTTATGCTGTGAGGTCTGTACCTGGTGTTATGCTGTGAGGTCTGTACCTGGTGTTATGCTGTGAGGTCTGTACCTGGTGTTATGCTGTGAGGTCCTGTGACTGGTGTCTGGGCGAGGCCGTTTCTGTTGACTGTGCCTGGAGACACAGAGCTCATCCCTGTGGCCTTCTGCCAACGCTTGACCAGGAAACGCATCCTGAAACAGCAGGAAAGTTGAGCTAAAAATGCTTCTAGCTAAAAAGAAACTCCGGAATAAATCATGTCAGTGGATTAAAAAAAACAACTTTCTATCAACAGTATGGAAGGATGTCACAAACAACGATGGATTCTGGTTAAATATCAATCACCACCGCGCCCTAAAGGCAGGGCCCTTCACTCCCGACACCCCGAGACTACATTTCCCAGAGTTCACCTGGAGAGGGCGATGGAGACCCTGACGGCGGAGCGGAAGCGCGTCAGCCCCCTGTGGCGCTGCGACTCCAGGCTGCAGACGGACGGCCGGCCGCCCATCCTGGAGATCAGCGACAGCGTGGCCTCTTCGCACTCCTGGAAGCCGCCCAGCAACAACAACAGGTACTTCTTCTGGTAGATGAGGGCCTTCCGGAAGCTCTCGGAACGCAGGTACTTCCCGTACATTCTCTGGGTGGAGAGGGAGAGCGGAGGGTGGGGGGTTGAAGGATTTGAGTGAATCACGTGATATGTCATGATTATTGAACCTTGAACACAGGAGTTCAACCTTTCAGAATGCCTAATTTTTCGTAATTAATCATCAAAAGCATTTCTGTACTGCATGATATTAAAACTAAATCCTTATTGACGTGTTTGTCGTGTCTCAGTCTCTGTCATTCCCAGAAACCCTCAGTGTGCAGGAGCAACCAGCAGTGCCTGAGAGCTCACCTTCAGCGTGGTGTTGTCTGCGTCCGGCCCGCTCATGTCTCTGAGAGCCTCTGTCCTGAGCTCCGCCCGGAGGCGGGAGAGCTCAGCCTGGGCCGTGCGGAGCCCCTTCTCCAGCCGGCTCCTCTCCCGGCCCCACGCCTCCCGCTCCTGGGAGAACAGGGCGCCCGCCGCGTCCACGCCCGCCACGCCCCTCCTGCTGCCGGGCTGGAAGACGGAGAGAGGGTTCAGAACGCTGGGACTCCATTGAACTCATTCTAGAACTATTAGTGTGCTCATCCTGAATGGGATTCCATTCACATCATTCTAGAACTAAAGCATGTTAACTCAGTTTGCTTTACTAACTCAGCGCCCCCTTGTCTCTATGAAGAACCGTTGCTGTCAGAAGTCAAGACACCCAAAACGACATCTGGGTATTCCGACCGTCCGGTAACACTGCACGGTGTATCAGTCCCGGTCCCTCTCTATAAACCTGAACAGCATCCCTCCCGTTAACGGGGCAACTGCGGTGAACTCACGCTGAGTCCGCTGCCCAGGCCGGAGTGCCGGTACCGCCTCAGCTCCTCCTCCAGCCGCAGCGTCTGGTTCCGCAGATCGTTCTTCTCCTCCGTCAGACGGCTGACGAAGCCCGTGAGCTCGGCGTTCTGCCTCAGCAGGCGCTCCGTCAGGGAGCCTCCAGCCAGCAGGGCGGCACTCTGGAGGCAGACACAGAGATGGGAGTCAGGTGGCTGAGCGGTTAGGGAATCGGGCTGGTAATCTGAAGGTTGCCAGTTTGATTCCCGGCCGTGCCAAATGACGTTGTGTCCTTGGGCAAGGCGCTTCCCCCCACTTGCCTCGGGGGGGGGGGAATGTCCCTGTACTTACTGTAAGTCACTCTGGATAAGAGCGTCTGCTAAATGACTAAATGTAAATGTAGAGATCACACCGACTCTGAGGCTTAAGAGCCCGCACCACTAAAGGCTAAGACTCTCAATAGAAGATGTTGACTCCAGCTGGAAAGGACTGTCCTGTGATAGGCTTGATTTCTCTCACCTCTGGGGCAGAGGGGAGTCCTGGGAACCGCTGCAGCATGCTGATGACCTCATCAACGTTGGACTGGAGCCAGGTTAGCTCCTCTCTGTCCACCTCTGTGGTCAGCCTGTTAGAAACATTATTCACATTTTATGTAGTAACCTTTACTTTTTACACAAAAAACTACAACACCACAGTTGAATTAACTGAATTGAACCTGTCCATGGTATGCATAAATGATTTAAAAAGTATTTATTTTTTGTGTGAATACACAGCTTAAATCCTTGATTCGGTAAGCCAATCGGGAGCCACACCTGTCAGGTGCCTTGCTGGCCAGAGCCCTGATCCTGCTGGCGATGAGCTGCAGTTTCCCCAGGACCTTGTCCGTGGAGGGTCTGGGGTCGAGGGGCGCGGTGGTGACCCCCGACCCTGTGGGCTCTCGGAGGGAGGGCGTGCCGGACATGGCGGTCTGAGCGTCAGTGCTCTTCTGCTGGAACACCCAGTCCATGGTCCTGTCTGTGGGCTCGCCTGTGCACACGCCTGGCTGCTATGGAGCAGGAGGGGTCAATGGTGAAGCACTTGTACAGTACGGACAGCCAGATTGGTTGGTTGACACTGTGATTATCTAAGGCCGGTGTAAACGAAACAAGCCTATGGTAGATAATGCTAATACGTTAAAGGTTATCGTAGGGCGCCGTGTACCAACAGCAACGCAGCAAAACAGGGTTGCTAGGGGTGCAAATAAGCCTGACAATAACTCGAAAAGGGGGCAACAATACAGTTGCCTAGAGACCTACGTGATCTGTTGTATGGACCTATGGAAACCATTCAACTAAACATAAACAAGTCAAGTGAATTAAACAAGGGTTCAGACTCATGTCTGTAAACTGTCCAGTACTGTAACAAACGGGCGACGAGGAGGAGTGCTGACTCACGTTCTGACTGTCAGCTCCCCGCGTGCCTCTCCCTGCCGTCTCCCCCGCCTTCCTCAGCTGGACCACTCTCTCCTCCAGCCTCTCCTTCTCCTGTTCCAGAGCCTTGCTCCTCTGCACCTCCTTCCTCAGCTGGGCCTGCGCCTCCTGCAAGGCCTCCTGCAGAGCCTGGAGCTGGGCGCGGCCAGCCTGCAGGGTCTCCTGGTCCTGCTGTGACCTCTGACCTGTGGAGGTGAGCACTTCCTGCTGACGGACAGCCACCAGCTTGTGGGACTCCACCTCCCCGAGCAGATGCACCACCTGAGGGGAAGAGGGGATCATTTAATTTTTAATAATAATTTAGCATTTCTTTCTTTTTACAGAATCTTTTACTTCAAAAAACAATATGCATGTAATTTATACTTTTTTATTTGTATAATTTATCTTTTTTTTCTTATATATATATATATCACCCTCTTTGTCAACTCAAGTGTTTACCTGTGCATGTTTCTCATCCAGCTCCCTCTGCAGACTGTCCAGAACAGCTTCAGCCCCCTCCTCCCCCTCCTGGGGGTGACCTCCGCCCCGGCGCATCTCCTTCTCCCTCCCCAGGGCACTGCTCAGCTCCTGGGCCCGGGCTCGCTCCGACTCCAGCTGAACCTGGAGCTCTGACAGACGGCTGTGCAGGGTGACGCCCTCCTGCTGAGCCTGGAGGGAGAGCTGGGAGGAGGCCTGGCGCTCCTGCTCCAGGCCCGAGGTCAGCTGGGCCACCTGGCTCTGCAGGTCCTCCACGGTCAGTTTGAGGTCCTGACAAAGGGGGGTAAACCAGTTTGTGTGTGTGTGAGGGATGAGGGAGAGTTCTAGAATGCTCGCGGGCCACACGAGCTGAGGCGTTTGTGATAACGGATCGATTGGTCGGCGCAAGGCAGCTCACCTCCAGCTCCTCTCTTCCTGTCTCCTCCCTCCTGTCAGATTTACACCTCTCCTTCTCCAAGGCCCACTGCTGCTCCCTGGTCTTCTTCTGCTCGTCTGACAGGCGGTCCGTCAGGGAGTCCACCTCGGAGGCCTTCTGATACATCTCCGCCCTGGCAACAGCGAGATTGACGACAGTGATGTATTAGACCGACCCAGAGAACAAAGGCTAGAGAGGAAAACCCCTTGTGTTTAAATCTCAGTGTGTGAGTGTGTTTACTTCCTCGTTCACTGTGGCGAGCTGTTTTAGGCGTTGAGCCTTGTTGCTTTACTGGCTCTGTTTATGTAGGTATGTGTGTGTGTGTGTGTGTGTGGGGGGGGGGGTGGGTTTGTGTTCCTACCTCAGCATGTCCACCTCTGTCAGGTGTTTGTGCTGAGCCTTCAGTGTGGTCTCCAGCTCCAGTTTGGTCTGAGCCAGCTCTCCTCTCAGCTCCTCCAGGAGCCCCCTGTCTGCCTGGGGGGGCTCCAGGGGACCCCTCTGGGGTGCCTTGCCCATGTGGGGGGCCTCCGGGGGGCCTCCAGCACCCCCCTGGGGGACACCTCTCCCCCTTGGCTCTGAAGCACCTGCCTCAACACCAGACTGGAAACCTGTGGAGAAACACAAAATAAGGTCAGTTTCCATGATCATCTGTGAGTACTTAACAGCTATGATATTCTTGCTGTTCTGACTGCATACAATCAGAAGGCATTGGTATTTCCTTCCACACCAACACAGCAACCCAGAGGTGTGTCCAGGCTACATACCTTGGCTGGGGGCGTTTCTGAGGCTGGGGGTATCTCTGAGGCCGGGGTCCGGTGTTTGCAAGTGTTCCAGCTGAGCACGAAGCTGCTGGACCTCTGACAGCAGACTGCTCCGGTCAGCAGCGTGGAGGTTTCCCATCGCTTCCCTATGGTGGGAGTCCTGGAGACACACACACACACAAGTTTGTTTTTCTATCCTAGTGGGGCCCTACCATTCACTTCCATTCAAAACGGTGTTCTCTAACCCCTAACCTCAACCCTAAATGTAATTCTAACCCTAACTCTCAAATCTCTAATGCTCCCTGAGAAAAAACATTAGACTTTTTTTCCCGTTTCACTATAGTTGTGAGGACGTTTGTTCCCATGAACACAGACCTGCTCGGCTAGCCGGCGCTCCAGCTGGTTGAGGTGGACGATGGCGTCGCTGGTGTCCAGCAGGTCCAGGCGGGCGTAAAGGGCGCTCTTCAGCACGCTGCGCTCCCTCACAAACACCTGCTGCACCGCCTCCAGCAGCTCCGCGCGCCAGTCTGCCCCCCCTGAGGTCTGAAGGCAAAACAAACGCACCCTAGTTGAGTCAGGGAAGGCCTACGTCTCGGCCAACTCCCCCCCCCCCCCCCCCCCCCCCCCCTGTGAAATACTTCCTGCTTCTTGTCGGACGTGAAATATGCCCCGTCGTAAATGTTGTTTACTGAGATTTCGGTGGATACGTTTGCTGTTATTCTCGTTTTGTTGTCTGTGACATCTCTGACCATCTAAATCTGAAGTGTTCATATTTAGTTGACTGCGCTGTGTTGGTGGTGCGTGACAGTGGGCTCCTCACCTGTGTGTCTCTGGTCATCTGGGCGAGGAGGTTTTTGAGGGAGTCTACAGTGGCCACCAGAGCCTCCCTCTCCCTGGCCCAGCCCTGGCTGTGGAGGCCTGCCGGTCCGGCCTCCCCCTCCCCCGCCGGCAGCTCCGACAGGGAGAGGACCTGCATGCCTTCCTGGTGAACCTCCCGAAGAAGAGTCTGGATGTGGACACGGAACACAGAAACACAAATATCTGTCGTTAAATAGTGTAATACAATAGCCAAAGCATATCAAGATCGGGTTTTAACGAAATGGTTTGAAGTGACACTGGATACACACAACGACAACAACAAAATCAATGTATACATGCATTTCAACAACAAACGTGTCCCAGTGCTGGCAGGGCTGTCTGACCTTGATTCTATCAGGGAGGGCGTCGTCCGTCTCCCTCCTGGCTCCCTCTGGAGTGCTCCTGAACTCCTGCTGCAGGTTAGGGAGGTCGTACCCCGTCCTCTGGCTCCAGTCTGAGCTGCTGTCTGGAGGAGGAGGAGCAGGAGGAGGCGGGGGTGGGGAGGAGCAGGAGGAGGAGGGGGGGGGGAGCAGGAGGGGGGGGGGGGGGGAGCAGGAGGAGGGGAAGCAGGAGGAGGGGAAGCAGGAGGAGGGGGGGGGGGGGAGGAAGCAGGAGGAGGGGAAGCAGGAGGAGGAGGAGGAAGAAGAGGAGGTTTCAGCCTTGTCCATGCTGAGATGAGCTACTGAGCTAGCTGGTTACTTCACTTTACTGCTGGTTACCTCACTTTACTGCTGGTTACCTCACTTTACTGCTGGTTACTTGGTTACTCAAGTTAGCCTGAGGCTTGTAAATACAGTCTGTTACTTGACTCTGACCATTGAAATACAGTTACAACTATGAACTTCTGATCCTTGGTGTTCTAGTTTGCTTTCCACGTGCACTATTTGTACTTCGCTTTGGATGAAAGCTCCTGCTAAACGGGTAACATGTAAAGGGACTTGGGTCAGGGTGCGATGCACAGTACTGCTGAAGCTCACCACTGGTGTAGCCGTCCTTGAGATGTGATGCTGCAGGGCGCTCGGGTCTGGATGAAGCGGCCTGGAGGGGATGAAACCAGACGAAACCACATTCAAACACATTCTCCTCTCCTCTGCCCTTCTGTATCTGTGCTAAGCCTGTAAGTCCTGTAAAGGAGGACTGAGATGGTGGAATAAAGAATCTTCACCATGCTGAGGCGTTTGTGAAAGGCACAATAACATCAATCTCTCTCCAGCAAGTACTTGCAAGCTCAACACAAAACCTGTCATCAATCTAATCCCAGCAACATCCAAGAAAGACACACACACCCTCATCCACCCCCAACGCACACATCCACACACACACACACCCTCCCACACCCCCACACACAGCAGGTCACGGCCCTCACCTCGCTGGAGCACAGTTTATCGATGACGGCCTTCAGAGCCCTGCACTCTTCCTCCGCTTGCTGTCCCTCTCTCCTCAGCGCCTCGCTCTCCCTCCTCAGCGCCTCACTCTCCGCGATGTGCCGCGCCTCCATGTCCAGGATCTCGGCCGCGTGCAGCTCCAGCATCTGTCCGATCTTCTCCTGGTACTCTCTGACGACCTCCCAAGCCCCCTCCGCCTCCTCCTCGTCCGCACGCTGGCTGGGCGCCCTCTGCGAGGGCTTTGTCTGCGTGGACGAGTCCGCGGTCGGGGAGCGCGGCCGTTCGGAGCCGTTGTTCAGCGGGGGAGTCCGAGGTTTCTCGGAGGAGGAAGAAGAGGTGGGAGCGGAGCCCTTCCTCACGAGGGTTTGTTTGTCTTTGGCGTCTCCAGCCTTCCTGCTCCCTTGCTTCCCTCCTTTCTTCTTGGGTTGGGAGGAAGAGGAGGTGGCGGAGGAGGAGAGGGGCTGAGGCGACGGGGACGGTGAAGGAGGCACGTCTGCCTTGGCCAAGGCTGCTCCCAGCTTGTGCACCTCTTCCTGGAGCTGGGCGATGGACAGGTCCCGGGCTTGGAGCTCACCCTGGAGCTTGTCCGTACTGTCCCTGAAGCTGGTGAGCTGCTCCTTGGTGGAGGCCGCCTCGTCTCGGACGTCCTGGAGCTCCTGGAGGAGTTCAGACCTCTCAGCCCCCAAGCCCTCCGACGATGCCTGGGGGAGGGGTGTGTGACCGATCGTGTTTCGTTTGCGAGATGTCGAGGTGAAATAAAATCATATTGTATGTCTGTAGAGCCGAGTCTTACCTGGTGAAGTTCGCCCTTGAGATGTGCGATGGTCATCTCTCTCTCCTTCATCAAAAAAAAAAAACCACACGACATGATGAGTTAAATACTGTCAAAAAGAATAAAACGTACAAAATCTGCGATCCGCATTCCAAGTAGCCTACAGAGCCCTTCTTCAAACGCTCAAGTAGCACAGGTTAGGGATAATGCAGAGGCTTTAGCGTCAGAAGACGACCCTTGACCTCCGTCAGTACCTGCAGCAGCTCCTGGAGCTTGTCACAGCGCTCCTTGCAGCTGCTTAGCTCCTCTTTGGCGGCGTAGGCCTCCTGTTTGAAGTCCCTCAACTCTCGCTGCATCTCCGCCATCTTGGCTTCCTCAGCACCTCTAGACGATGCCTGAGGACGACAGGAGAACGCGTTTAAAAAATATATATTTTCAGCTTTTTCATGTATTGCTCTGGGAAAGTTGAAGCTGTAACCAAATTTGCTTTCTTACCCTTTGAAGGTCTTCTTGGAGCTTTGCTACCGCAATCTCTTTTTCCTAGAATACAAGAGAAAAGAGCATTTGCTAAATCCCATAAAATATGTTAAATAAAGTCAACATAAATACTTTCATACTTTTTTTGTGTGTATGTTATGTACCTTGAGCTCTTCCTGAAGTTTGCTGCTGCTCTCCTTGAAGGTGCTCAGCTGTTGCCTGGTAACGGCAGCTTCCTCTCTCACTTCCTGTAGTTCTTGGAGAACGTTGGACACTGAGGTGTCGCTGGTGGACGATGCCTGAGTCAAAGTAAAAAATGTCTAACCATTAATCAACATGACACTGTGGAAAAACACCAAACGTTTTGATATCAAACATCCATCGGCTGACATGATCAAAGTAGTAAAACATTTGTATACATATATTATTTTTTAGCCCTGATGCTAACGCTAACTCCCCAACCGGCAGCTGCACATGCTAACGCTAACACATAACCCCTGCAGCTGCACATGCTAACGCTAACACATAACCCCTGCAGCTGCACATGCTAACGCTAACACGTAACCCCTGCAGCTGCACATGCTAACGCTAACACGCACCCCTGCCTGCAGGCTGCTCCTCAGGTGCCCGGCTGGTTTCATCTGGTTGAGCAGGTCCATGAGGGTGGCCAGCCTCCTCTCGTACTCCATCACCTCCACCTCCGAGCTGGACAGCAGCTGTTTCTGTAGCTCCTGGTCCCTCTGCATGCCGCTGAGCCCCACCTCCAGCTCCCATAGCTTCTCCGTCAGAAGCACCACCTTCCCGGCCGGACCCCGTTTGGCTACGCCCAGCACCCCAAAGTCCATCTTGGGGACCCCCGGGAACCCAAAGTCGTGGGCCGCTGCCTGGGACTCTCCCCGGGTATCCAGGTCCGTCTCGTCGGATCCCTGGGCCTTGGAAGCGTGAGACTGCTGCTGGACGGCCCCCAGTTGGGCCTGGCTAACCAGCGTCGCGGCCACCCTGTCCCTTAGCTTGTCCTCGAGGTTGGAGACCTTGTGCTGGAGCTCATCGGCATCTTCCTGAGCCTTCTCCACCAGGAAGCGACAGCGGGCCAGCTCCGAGTCCCTCTCCCCGACCAGACCCTCCAGGTCCTGGACACGACGGCTCAACTCCTCCACCCTGGAGGTGGCGCTCTGCTCCAGGGCCTGGACCTGGGCCTGCATCACCAAAAAAGCGGCGGTCTTCTCCCTCAGAGCGTCTTCGAAGTCCGACTCCGAGGCCTCGTCCAGCTTTTCCGTCTCCGCCAAAGCCAAGGCGCTCTCCTTCAAGCGCAGGTACGTGTCCAAGAGGGAGCCGTGCTCCGCTTTGAGCGTGTTCAGCTCATGGGTGGCCTGGTCCACCCTCTGCTTCATTTCGTCAAACTCGTCCCTGCTGGGTCCTCCCGTCTGGCTCCCTGGACGCGGCGGCTCCTCCTCCTCCTCGTCTTCCTCCTCCTCCGCCGCCTGTTTCTGCTCGATGTTAGCGAGCTCCTCCTGGAGTTTTTCGATGACAGCGTTGAGCTGGTACAGCTCTTCCTCGCTGTTCCTCTTCAGACGATCCCGTTCGCTCCGCATGAACTCCACCCGAGACTCCAGCTCCCGAATCAGCTCGTCCTTCTCGTCGATGTCCTGGAGAGAAGGGCTAAGGTGAGTAAGGAATACAGGATGCATGTCCTGGAGAGAAGGGCTAAGGTGAGTAAGGAATACAGGATGCATGTCCTGGAGAGAAGGGCTAAGGTGAGTAAGGAATACAGGATGCCGAGCTGATCGCTTTCAGACTTGCCGTGCTTTTCTTTAAAACCTACGAGACACGGCTGTGGTTCCAGTCCGGATTGTCTAGCGATGCCTGAAACGATCAGTTCATCGTTTAGCGATGCCTTAACGATGAGCTCATCGACGCTTTCTTAGGTGCATTCACGGAGGTCAAATGCAGTGTCAGTTTCATGACAAAAGCTCAAAACAATCACTGCTCTTGAGTGTCTCAAAAGTTTATCCAGACATACGACAACAACTCACGACAGGTCTACTTACCGAAACCAAAGACACCAAAAAATGGTGGTTTTACGAAACACAAAATGAGTTTCACGCAAACAAACACACAGCACTGCCACAGACATATACAAATACGCAAACAGATCCAGGTCTGTTCCGTATGTGCATATTGTGTTACCTTGTTATCAGATGCTGTTTCCGTGTGTTGAAGCTTAGCGATCTGTTCATTAAGAACAGCTATTTCCCTGTCCCTCTCCTCCAAAACCTTCAAAAAGGTGGAGATTATATTATGGCGCCTCTCAACACAAACATCACCCTTATCCTGGGACTACAACTATGGGAAACAGTGTTTAATTGTTTATTTTGTACTTTTTATAACTAATAAAATACTGTAATTTTCTGCCTACACCCTAGACAATCTAACGATAACAAATCACATGTATCGGTAGAGTTGAGAAGGAAAAAAAGAGTCAAAGCCTATTGCGGTTTACCAGGGCTTATCATAACCACAAGGTCTCTCTGTCTTCAGAGTCTTTACGGAGCGACACACTGCAGTTAGTCAACCTGCTACGGAGGGGT